>NW_026137762.1:0-152087 GCF_019393585.1 Leptopilina boulardi | reverse complement strand
CCACACAGAAAAAACCTAGATTCATTTTTGTTGCAACTCATTTTGAAATCCACATCAAATTGAGTAAATTGCAAACTTCAAGTTAGTCAAAATGAGATTCAATGTAAAGAAGTGTCAGTTTATGTTAGGTTTAATTTTTTCAGATTTCCAGGTTGGCAGCATTTGTAGTTTTTACATGTTGCGCCTTCTCACGGAAGAGACATAATTTAAATGTGTAAACATAACCTCTTTTAATGTCACAAACAAGTTTAATCATTTATTTATTAATTAAAAATAGGTTTCTAATAAATGAAGGGAATTAATAAATTTGTGTATTAATGAAAAATATATTTTTATTTAATAATTAAATTATTAAATAAACAATATTGTTTTTAAAAGTGTAAAAAAGATTAAAATTAAAACTATTGGATTGTAAACAATATTGTTTGTCAAAAGAAATATGTTTCTTGTAATTAACTCGTTTTTAAAATGTTTAATGAATGCAGTGGAATAAAAGAAGTGTTCTAAATTAAAAGACTGTTTTTGTAATAAAGAATTAACAATAAATTTCCAATGATTTTTAGTACAATTTTATTGACAACTATTATTATTAAAAACAAATTACACTTAATGCTTCCTAGTAATTCTCTCTTTTGACAAAATTACAGCTGTAGAGTAAGCTTTTGAATATTAAAATATTTTTATTATTTTAAAAGTTATTATTCAATTTTTTAAAAAGTAGAAAATGACACTTTTTTGAAAACTATAAATCGAAAATTGACTGAGTTACTTTCTTAAAATTATTTTTTTCATAATTTTATCACCTTATTAAAACTAAAAAGAAAAAAAATGGAGACTACAAACATTTTGTACTTAAAGATGATTTTCAGTCTTAAAAAAATATGCAATAGTAATAGCACAACTTTGACTGGTGGTATACACATACGTGTATACCAATTGTGAAAACAAAAAAATACTTTAAAAATATTTTAAACATTTTTTAAAACCATATATGAAAATTTTGATAGGTTTTTCTTAAACATTAAATTATGCGAACGTATAAAAATTATGCAAAATGTAAAAAACAAGTTATAAAAAAGTCGAAAAGCAAGAATTTAATTATTTGCTTCCAGTGGAAATATTTGGCTTTTTTTGCTTTAAGTAAAATCTTATTAAATTTTTGCTTGTTGTAGTAGTGTCTTTACTGATCTAAAATTTGTTAGATCTTTTGGTAAAATTCTCTCTGTTTTATCGCGGAAAAACATAGCGGATAACAAAAAAAATTGTCTCCTTAAAGCTTTTGGAAAGTTAATTTGAAAAATCCAATACGAAGCTAACAACAATGGCACTGCTTCTGACGCGGTAGTGGTAAACAGCGGATTTCCATCAACGTAACAAATTAGATTAATGTCAGAGCATTCTATGTTACCTATTCCAATGAGGTGTGGATGACCATCTTCTGGAATTATTTCCGGGATCAAAGTACCTTGCTAAAAAAATTGAAGATAATTAAAAATTAAAGTTACATATTAACAACGAAGTTCTTGACAACATTTTCATTAATAATTAAATGTCTTTAAGATTCAATCATTTTTTAAATTATTATCTTTAATTATTATCTATGAAACAAAAATATTATTCACTTTTTTCTTAAATTACGTATTATTTTGAAAAAATTATGTTTTAATGAATCTCTATAAAAAAAAAAATTAACACTCATTCCCATGCGGAATCCATGTAGATTTGAGTAAATCCTCGAGGATATGATTCTTTTTTTTATTTTCCTCGACGAATCCTTGAGAATGATTTCTTTTAATTAAATTTTATCAAAGAATTTTCGAGAATTTTTTTTCATTTTATAAAATTTCTTCCAGAAATTTTTAAGGATTTTTTGGATTTTATAAATTTTTTTCAAGGAATCCTCGAAGACTTTTTTTTATTTAAAACATTTTTCAATTTGCTAAAAAAAAATTCCAAAAAATACTGATTTTGGAAACAAGTCAAAATATTTCTAATTTCAAACAAAGAGTCGAAAAGGGTTTAAAAAAATTTAATTATATTATAAAATATCAAAAATACTTTATGAATAGAAAATTCCAGGATTTGAAAAAAAATTCTCGGGTTTTTCCAGATTTCCCGGGTCACTAGACACCTTGTTAATATAATACAAATTTTTTGTTTTGAGCTACAGTTAAAAATTTATTGGCATAATCATTTCAAAGTACTTTTTTCGATGAACTTTCGTTACATCCCATTTCAATTTCTACAACCTTTAAATTTATTGTGCACAAGTTTCCATTTAAATGATTAAAAAACTAATTAGAAATGAATAGTTTTACTTACTTCATACACTTTTAAAATGGTTTTGTCTCCTGACAACTTGTCCGCTAACAAACGAGGAAGGATACTCAAAAGTTGCAAAGCTAGCGCATTGTTACTGAATTTTAAAACATCTTCATCCGTTAAAAACAAGGAACAGATTCGTGACAAAGCATTGATCCAATTGCTTTTTAATATTGATACTTCAATACTCACAAGTTGTGCGAACTCCCAAAGAATCTGAAATAAAAAGGAAATAATATTATCATGAAAATTGAAATAAATATATTAATTTTAAAAGACAATTTCTGAATTCTTACTAAAATTTCCTTTCTTAATGCAGGATATTTTTCTAGGATTTTTGTTGCTGTTTCTTTGCGAGCTTCGGCTGTTCGTACAGATCGTGTGGAATTGAGAAAGGTTTTTAATAAGGTTATATTGTGTCTTCTATCAGCTGTCTGCATCTCAGCCTTCATTCCCGTGATCGCATCAGAAATACTTTGTTGAACTACAACACTGTCTTCTGACTTATTGACTGTTCTATTTGCATTCGCAAAACATCTTTTGATTCTGTCGGTTAAATTCGCCTAAAAATAAATTATTTTTTATTAAATTCATTATTTTAGTATATGTATCAATATGACATTACTGAAAACTACAACAAAAAGTACTTGTATAACTGTTTAAAATTTTTTAAAATCATTTACATTTGTTGTGCGACTGCAATATTTACCTTCTCTATTTTTATATTTAAAAAGGTTTAATCAATTTTCAAATTTTTTTACTTTTGTTAAGAGATATGACATTTCTAAAAACTTTAAATTGTAAATTTAACGACTTTATAGTAAATTTACAAAAAAAATGTGTCTCTTTTTATGATGTATTATTTCTCAAACTTATTTGTGAACTGACTTGAAACTCTGATGAATTGTTCATTTTAATTGGTAGTTACATTTTTATTCATTTCGGAACGGTAAAAAATTCTAAAATTTTTAAAAGACACGAAACTTACTGAAAGGAACATTTTCTGAAAATATATAAAAATTTTAACTATTTCGATTTTTTCAAGTACAGAGCTTTAAGAGTTTACCAAACTGTTTCCCACTGAGCTGCTACTACATAGAATCGGGTATTCTTGTAGCAAAAGTGTTGCCATTTGATTTATGTCAGAAGGAGAAGTTCGATTCCTCGACTTCATGTTGTTGCAAGCAATCCGGATGATTGCATTTTCTTGTGATGGTAAAAGATAGTTATTATCTAATCCTTGTTGGATGTCAGAGCGGAATGAGATTGGCATTAGGGCTTTCATAGGGATCTGAAATATAATTATTTTCTAATAGGTTAATTTTTTTTCAAATAAAAATTAATTTTTTAAAAAAGTCTTTACTGAAATTTGAAAATAGCGTTAATTCTTACTTCCTGAGTTGCCTGAGTTTTCGATCTCTTTGCATTGTTATTTAAACTTTCGGGTTTTCTTATGGTTCCTGATTTCATCGATGAGCCTTGTGAAGTGGAAGGAGCATTTGTATCCATAAACTCAAATTCATGTAACACGTCAGCTGCAGATTCTTGAGAAATGACGAGATTTTGACAACTGATTCCTTCAGGAGACGTGACTTCCATTTCTAAAATGATAAAATATTTATATTACAATATTTATATTATATATACATATATTTATAAAAACACAAAAATATGTTTTTTTACCTTTCATTTCAACATGTCTCATGGGTGCATGTGCACAATATTCGCATTGTGACTTTTTATTATCTGGTTCGCGCTCATATTCCTGACATGAGCAATCCAAACATGCTCCTCTTTTAACGCCTCTAGTATCTTCATTGGTCATTATTCTAAAGATATATGAATTTAAATCGAATGCTATTTTAAAATTGATTTTTCCCCATATTAAATCATTGTACTTTTGGATCGACTTAATGAATTTTGTTAATTAAATTGAAAACGTGCTGTATCTCTTTCATTTTTTAATCGTTGTAAAAAATTTAGCAAGTTTAGCAATTTTCACTTCAAATTCAGATTTGGGAGGAAGAATTACATAAGAATGCACTAGTATAGTGTGTTGGAAAAAAATTTGTTTAAATATTTTTTTCTGTGTTTCAGAGCGGTTTTTTGAGTTTATCTCAAACTGCTCACCTAATCTGACAATTGTGACTATAGATCCCTACTGAAAATTCATATGTAGTTTCCGATGTAGGATCCTAATACTATTAATACAGGATTCTATATAGGAAACTACAAAAAAACTAGATAGAATCCGCATAGAAAACAACGTAGGATTCCATATAGGAAACTATGTCGGAATTTGGAATGGGATCCTATTAGGAAACTATATCGGATCCGAATGGGATCCGATGTTAAAAATTACGTTAAATCCAAATAATAAGTAAAATTTTTTTCACATAATGTACAATTTTTGCATATACTTACTTACTTATTTACTATTATTTTCATAAATAATATTTAATAATCTTAAATATTAATCTGTCTTAATTTTAATAAATTCAAAAGGATGTATTTATTAAATTATTATTTTCTCTTTTATTAGATAGAATTTCACTCAAAAAATACAAAAGGTATAATTAAATTTCTTTTTGTAAATTGTACAAGTTTGAAAGTAATTCACAGTAAATTTATTATTGTGTGCATGAAACAAATTTTTTTCTTAGTACAATGAAGCTTAATTATACTTCATATTTTATATATGTACTAATATTTTTTAACATATTATTTTTACAAGATTTAGTATAATGAAATTTTTTACATTGTTTTGGAGGTTTCATTTATCAAAAAATCATATTTAGGACTATATATTTACTGAATGTGTTTAAAAAGACTAAATTTATAAGTTTGGAGAGGTTAACTCAAAAAGACACGATGTTTATTTAATTGCAAATATTTTCAAAATTACTCGGTTTAAAATGTATAAACTTTACAAAATTTCGTAAAATTAATTAAACTTTGACATATTTTAAAAGCATCAAAAAATCTTTATTTTTTGTTATGGAACATTCCTCATTAAGTAATTAAATAAATAAATAAATGAACATGAAAAAAAGTGCCTTACAATTAAACAATTTACATTTTATAAACATTTTAAATTAGGTACAGCGCATAAGTATTCAATATTATTTACTTTCATGTGAATGCATACTTTGTCTATTTCATTTGTCATTATCGATGATTCATCAGAGCTGGATGTTATAATTTGTTTCATCATTTTACAATTATTCACAAAAACATTTTGAACGTCAATTTTTTTAACAATAGTGTATTCTACTTTGTTAAGTCTGTCAACTAAAAAGCAAACTAGTCTTACATAATTTTTGTTTTTCAATTGTGCATATGTGTTATCAGAACGATTATTTTTTTTAAGGAAGACATAAACAAACAACCACTTTTCACCATTTTGATATAACAAGCAGTTTGATCAAATGAAAGATTTAAAACTTGTATCCACATCGCATTTAGCAATGAACATGGAGTAAAATATCTTGCTCCTGTAAGTTGAATAGTTTTCTGAACCATGGGATTACTAATGGATGTACAAAATTGTTTTACAATAAATGAACAATTAACACATCTTTTTAACATAAGCGAACTGTATTGCAGACTTATACGACGGCATATCTGATGGTGAACTCCCTTAGCAGAATGCGTAGCTCTTATCAATTTGCCATTTTCCGATTCAAATGGATATGCATTGTGGTTTCTTAATGGTCCCCATTCATAAACACTTCTTGCCAAGTGCAGCAATAGGTGAACATTAAATGTCATTGACCATTTTGAATATATTTTTTCCGTGTCAGATACAAATTTATGTAATAATTGGTCAGCAAAATCAATTTCTAGAATTTGTATTTCATCTTGTGATAGTAAGTAAACTGCTTCTACAAACAGGATCCAATGCTGTAATAAGTTTTGAGGCAATATACTCAAGAATACTGGAATACTATAAAATAATGTCCAGTTTTGCCATTCAAGAGCCTTCCAATACTCTCTATCACAAAATGGACGAGTTAATCTGCCCACTTGATAAGGAGATTTCATTTTTTTTAAAAGACCGTCAATAACATTAATAACTTTTTGTTTTGGAGTTATTAATCCAACTTTCTTTGTGGTCCCAAAAAGCATTGTACAGAACTGTTTTGCAACACCAGAAATCAAGTGCATATCGTCTGGCACACAACCACTAATTAAATTGAATTTAATTAAATCAAACAAACAAGATCTTCTTTTTACACCGAAGACTGGTTTATTCAGTGTTGCTGTTTGAGAGTGTATTAATGTGTCATCTATGTTTCGCAATTTTGAAAGTGAATCTTGCAATGGATATTTAACATATCCAGATCGAGAATTAACTGATTTACGAAGCCACTCTCCACGATGAAGACAATGTCCACAACCAAAATAAGAATTGTATTGTACAAATCCTTGTAATGTTGGACGGGCTACTGAGTCGACACAGCAAACCAGAGTAAATATTTTAATGCAACGATCAAATCCATTAATATTACACATGATTCCATTTTTTGCAATTTCATTCATATTATCTACAAATGGTTTAAGAAAAACGTTCATATCAGGTTTGTTTTTCCCAAACCAAAGTCCTGCTAATATTAACTCTTTAGTCCTTACGTTGTATGGCAACTCATTTAGCATCAAGTAAATTGGCCAAATTGAGCAAGTTGAACTTTGAAATAATGGCGCTCCATCCGTGTTAAATGTCGTTGTTGCATAATTCTGTTTTTCAATGTCACTCAACGACTTAATAAAGTTTCTATAAAGTTTACCATCATAAATATCACTAATGAATCCTTTCTTATGAACTCTTTCATTAATGACAAAGTTATAGTATTCAAAATTCTCTTTAATTAATTCTGCAATAGGTACTGAAGGATCCATTGTGACAAAAAAATCTTTATAATCATATTTCTTTACATTAATTTTCTTTTCACATACTTTGCATTTGACAAATTTATCTTTAGGAGGTTTGAATATACCTGCATATTCTTCACAGTGTGTACAAATTGCATGAAATTTCATTGAATTTTTAGGATAAAACAATTTATTAAGAATGTATTTCGTATTTGGTAAAATTGGATGCTCAAAGAGGCAATTGAAAAGTCGAAACAATTGAAAAGTAGCATTAAATGTCAAGGTATTTATTAGTGCATACCTAACAATCATTAACACAATTTCTCTAACTGATTTATTTACTGATACTGTAGTTGGTTTGTTAAAATCTTCTCCTAACATCATACTTTCAAGTGTATTATATTTATTTGATTGCGGGATGAATTCCTTTTCTAGTGTACTCTCTTCTTCTATGTCAATGATATCATTATCGTCCATGTCATTTGTGAGAAAATAATCTTCCTCATTGTCAGCCTGTATTAAATTTTTGTATTTTAATTATTTTTGTACAATTTAAAAGATTTTCTAACACCTTATTGAATATTCCCACGTGGGATCCTACATGAGATTCCATATAGGTTCCTATATAAAAACCCTTACGAAATCCCAGTGTCAAATAAGAATCCACATGGGATCCCATGTAAAATCACTTAAGAAAGTGAAACATGATTTGTGGAGTATGATTTAATGTGATTTTTTTTCTGTACAGAAAGCTATGTATTAATTTCTATAATTTTTCTGGCATATTATTTTTGTCAATTCCCTACGTCAATTTCGTTCATAATTACTAACATCAAATCATAAAAATAATATCATATAAAATTTTTAAGATATCCTTATATAAAATCTTATTTAAAAGTATTAATTTAGAAAAGTATATGGAATTTTATGTGCATTCTTCCATATGATTGCACATGTATTTGAACATAGGAAATCATATGGGATTTCATGTAAAATCTAAAATATCAACCTAAGATTTTACATGGATTTATATGAAGGAAATAATATAAGATTTCATGTGGGAATTTTAAGTTGGCTGCTTTATGCAGACTACAGTTTTCAAAAATTAAAAAAACATTCTGTTAGAATCTCAGCTCTTATTTATAACATTCAAGACTGACAACTGAGAGAGAAAAAATTATCATTATCTGGTGGCGTAAGAGTGGTATTAAGATAATCTACATCTACATTCAAATTTCCCATATAATTTCCTAAATAAAATAATATGTCGAAACCTATATGGAAAAATATGTCGCATCTTATGTAAAAAATTATATGGGAAATTTGAATGTAGATGTATAGCATCATAATTCTATTCTGGATGGTGATAATTTTCTTTCTCTTAGTTAAGATCAGTCTTGAATACTGTAAGAACTGAGATGTAGGAATGCACATATGTTTCTACGTAGAAAAAAAAATTATAAATTATTACATGAAATCATAAACCAAATCTTGTTTCACATTCTCATGAAGTTTTACACGGGATCTCTTTTGAATTCCTATGTGGACCTAGGATTTGAAGAAGGTTTGTATAGAGGAACCTATATGGGTTCCCATGTTGGAATTATTTTCGATTACTTTAAGACATGTATTTTCGTATAAAAAAATGTTAAGTAACAAATATTTTTTTTAATATAAAAAAAAACTCTCAAAAAAACATAAAAACCAGTGGAATCTCCCCTTAACCCCTTAACTGCTGATGACAAAGATTTTGATCATCAAATCTTCGTCATCGCAGTTAACGGGTTAAAGAAAGTTACCATCCACAGAGCATATGATATTTCCTAAATATTTCTGAAATACTTCATTGAAATTTTGAAATACTCCAATGCGAAGTCCTTGAAATATTGCTAAAATTAGGGAAATGTCCGCCTATAAGAAATATTGCCTTTTAATTTTACTGAAATATTTCATTAAAATATTCTAGAAAATTTTCAACGTAAATGATGCGCTCTGGTCGATCTCTCTTTCCATGGCCTGTACATCTGCGCAGTAGTTTTTGATTTTCTAAGATCCTGAGGTGTTGAACATGTTAAAAAATAATGATTGATTTTAAATTTTAAAAAGTTTATAACTTTCTTTTAAATATTTCCTGAATATTGCAAAGTCTTCATGTGCAATATTGCAGGAGTCTTAGAGTGTAATATTTCAACAAAATTGCACGGCAATATTTCTTATAGGCGGACATTTTCCTGTTTTCATCAACATTTCATAAACCTTGCATTGAAATATTTCAAATCTTTCAATGAAATATTCATGAAATGTTTAGGAAATATAATGTGCTGTGTGGTCAGTAGGTTATTTTCAAACAAAATTTTCTAAATCATAATATAACTTAAAATAAACGAAAAATATGGTGCTTTGTATTAGTAGAATAACATATTATTTAAAGAACTTCTTCAAAATCTGTATTTAACAGTACAATAATGCAAGCTTTTACTGGCCGTTTTATAATTGCTGATTTGTACACATACAGTCAACCTTGTAACTAAAACATTGCTTGAAATTATTATTTTATCTCAACATGTAAATGTATACAAAAATAAGTATTCAATTGGAACTAAATAGCCAGATTATTTTAACCTAGAGAGCATGTAATCTTGCAGCAAGCCTGTTGCAAGCTTAAAATGTCCCACCTGTAGTAAGTTTGCTACAAGCTTGCCATTTAAGAAAATTTTTAAGATTTGAGGCATTTCATATGAGAATACGGTGTCATTTCTTGTATTTTTCTCAAAATTTAGTAAATTGTAGTGATAGTGATCCTAAATAAGTGTACAAATTTTGAATTTGAAATTTTAAATATTTTTCGTGATATTTACAATAACAAATTTGAGCAATAATTTTTTTTCTTTACTTATAACTTTTTTCATACTAAAAATAGAGAAAAATGTTGTAAATGTTTTTTACGCAGAAGACCTTAAACTTTTAGAAAAAAATTATTTAAAAAAAAAATTATTTTTTAAACATGTTCTCCCTCATTTAGAAGAGCGAAAAAAATCATGAATATTGTTTACGTCATAATAAATCGATGGTTAAATTTTTGAGATGGCATTATTTTTTGTTTTCGAGATATTAATTAATTAACTAACAAAAGTTAATAAAAAATTAAATCTCATATGGATTCCTATATGGGATCTAATGTAAGAATTCATCATAAAGGAATGTATATAAAAATCCATGTAAAATCTTATGTAGGATCCTATATAAGATCCTACATATGTTCTCATATGGTTTCCTATATAGGATTTCATGTAAGAATTCATCACATAGGAATTTATGTGGGATGTCATGTGTGGATTTCACTGTTTTAATTGTCCATCTAAGATAACAAGTCGTAAATTATATGAGAAATTTTGTCGGAAATTATATAGGAAATTCAAATATAGATGTTCCACTATATATAGTTCCACTCTTACGCCTCTAGATGGTGCTAATTTTTTCCTACAGTTGAGATCTTTTCAGCGTAAAAAAAAATTTCGCATAATCATTCAATGTGTCATTGATTCTATAACTTATCATTAGTCATAACTCTCGTCAACAACCGCACCCTACTCTAGTGATACTTTATTTATTTATTGTTAAAATTAAAAGTTACTATAAAGTAGCTAAATTTTTACTGGAGCAGGGTGCAATAATAGACAAGAATTATGACAAATGGCGTTTGGGGATTTTGGCGAGTGGGTACAATGAAAACCAAAAAACTATTTTACAGATGCAGAAAATGCAAAAGAAACATTATCTTAATTTAATATTTTTTCTAAAGTTTTTTTAAAAAATTATTTTTGACGTTTTCACAAGTGGCAATTTCTTATTACGTTTTATTGAGTGGCTTATTTTTTTGTAAAATAATTCTAAAAGTACTAAACTGCTTTGATTTTCATAAAACAGTGAGTTCTTGCGAGTCGTTGAGTTCTAGAAAATTTTCAAAACCATACAACTCATGATTCGTTTAACGCATAAGCCACGTCTCCAAGTCGATTTTAGGGATGTTTGAAGCTTATTTATTCCTTCAAAAGAAATACAATATTTTAATAGTTAAAATTGAAGGACTAGTAAATCTGATACTGATCAGCAATTTATTCAAAGAGCGATTGGATATTAAATTTTTAATATTAAACTATGAATGTTATTAATTTTTTGTGACGTTAGTTTCTTTAACATATACATAATATAATAATGTATTTTTTATTGTGCTTAAAACGTTAAATATTCCTTCTTGCCCCCCTTTCCTCTATATGCTTCTTAAAAATACGGCACAGAATATCACTGAGACACTATAAGATCTTGTTTAAAAGATAAAATAAATAAGCGAAAATACTCACCTGGTCGTTTACAGCAGTTAAAAATGTTTTAATTATAAGATCTGACTGTATTGGATAATTTTATATAATAAGTATATTAAAATCACTAATTCCGAATTTATACTTTAATTTACATTTTTTGTAGAAGGTTCTTTAAGGGCATACCAAATTTGTGAAATGTAAACGAACATGGATGGTTAATCAAAGTATTAAAGCAGATTAATATACCTTATTTGACTAGAAATGTGGAAAAATTAAAAACATCAAAAAAATAGTAAACAACAATTTTTACGTACTATAAAAATGTTACTGTTTCACTATATTATTAAACGCATGAACGTTCAGAAAATACCTATTACTTCAAGATGAAATTTCATTTCATTAGTTACATTTCACAACTTGAGCACATCTTTAATTAATATGTTAATTCTACATTTTTTTATTTGAGATATGAGGAGTAATTCCTCATATGAATACATTAATTTTTGTACCTCCCAGCATTTTGTAGCCACATCTGTTTCATCCATGTCCTCAAGAATATTGTTGATAATATCCTGCACATGAACGGAGTCCTCAATGCATTGAATATTGTCATTTAATATCTATAAATAATAATATTACTGTATAAGTATCTAATATATAATGTTTAATGTCAATATGTATTAATACATGTGAAAACGTTAAAAACACAATTTTTTTACTGTATAAACTTTATAATTAAAATATATAATAAATAATTAATTACGTTGAAACGATAGTAACACTATAGTCCAATATGAATTTGAAATAAGGAATTGAAGCCTTAAGGGGTTACATGGGTCTAGAAGGCAAAAAATCTTATACTTTTTTATAGTTTTTTTTTCTTTAAATAAATAAATTATTATATTCGATCGCTTGAAAACTTTAAAGTACACGGAGAGAAAAAAAAAGTTCTAACTACTTTCCTTCAAGTCGTCATTCTGATCATATGAAGTCAAGTAGTTACAACCGGGGAGCCAGGCCATTTTGACTTGGCTCTTTCATTGCTACTACTGTGTTCTCAGGCAATACCGACCAAGCGATTGGCCTATTGCTTTGACTTGCCGCTTGGCGTTTGCTTCTACTGAAGCAAAGTAGAAGCAAACGCCAAGCGGCAAGTCAAAGCAATAGGCCAATCGCTTGGTCGGTATTGCCTGAGAACACAGTAGTAGCAATGAAAGAGCCAAGTCAAAACGGCCTGGCTCCCCGCTTGTAACTACTTGACTTCATATGATCAGAATGACGACTTGAAGGAAAGTAGTTAGAACTTTTTTTTTCTCTCCGTGTACACTATCGAAAGAAAAATTTGCAAAATTTTTGTTAAGAAATATTAAAAATTGAGCTCATGACCACTAGTTGTTTGAGATCTCTCCCAAAATTGCCCTTGTCAAAATTTCTCAAAAACTAATGGAGAGATATTTCTTAAATTTGACACACTTCTTCGAGATAGTATTGACTAGTGATTGAATAAATGTTTTTTCCGTTGATTACAAGTAATTTTACATGGTCTAAATGATTAAAAAATTCGTATATATTGACAAAAAACACTTCCAAAATTTCAATATTTTTTCAAACCCTGTATTCAATCACTAGTCAGCACTATCTGGAAGAAGTGTCTCTTTTATATTTTTGAACATTCAATAACACTATTATGACAAAGACTAAAAATTGACAGGTTGGAAAAATAATAACGCAACTATAGTGGAAAACTTTGAAGGAATCATTTTGTCATTCTGCCATTACAATAGAGAATAAAAATATTCTAATTCAATATTTTTGTTTTGAGAGGAAATGTTGAGAGGATATTAGAAGAGGAAATTTCATCCAAATATAAAATTATTTTTTTGGGTGTATAAACGCACTGTCTGAAGACTATTTAAAATATTCAGCTATAGAAGACAGTGTTGAATTAATATCTCGTATGGAAAGTAAAATATCATTTTTCTTTTTAAATTTAAAAAATCAATGAAAAGTTGTATTACTTTTAATGACCATTTCATGATAATTCTGTTACCTCATAGAAATAAAAAAATTTTAATTAAAAGATAAAAAATAAAATTGAAAAACTAAATAAAAAAGGAAATTTTTTTAAAAAGTAAAGTTTTCTAAATTTCTTTATTTTTAATAAGACAATAAATTCTTAATTCAAACTCAAGATAAAAATTCTATTAGATCGACTCACTCAAGTTACTTTGCAGAGCTCTAGTATTATTACATGAAATTCAAAGAACTACTTATAATATTTTAATTTTTTCTGAAAAGGTACATGTGGTTAAAGTTGTTTAAATAAATGCTGAAAAATTTACAATTGTTTTTTGAAATAATGATAAGTAATTGTTTTAAACAGTAATTGCTAACATGTACCAAGTTTGGTGCAAGCAACAAAATGTCCTCTTACGGCAAGCTTACTGCAAGTTTGCAAAATTTAACACGATGCGCAGTTGTAAACGGAAACTTCTATGGCTGCGCAATAAATTTTTTAGTCTTCAAAGCTTGGTGCTCTTTATGTTTATACAGTAACAAATTGTTTCGAAAATTTCTTTTTAGTATTATACAAGCTTGCAGCAAGCTTTTTGCAAGTTTTAGTGCTTAGGCATTTATTTAGAACAAATTATTGTAATCTAAATATAATGGAACGCCGGTTATTCGAAGACAAAATTATTTGAAAAGCCATGGCGCTGAAAAGGGGTGAGGAGAAAAGGGTGTATGGAGCTTGACTTGATGAACGCAGCAGCGTATCTGTTAAAGAGTCCGTTTCCCGCCTTGATATAACATGTATAAATATTGTTAAAATTAATTCATTCTTTTATTGCTTCCTCATGGATGAAGCATTGTAAAACCGAAATTTTTCGAACTTGATTTTTTAAAGTATCTTTATGTTTTTCGACCTCAGGAATCGAAAAATCACATTTTAAAGAAATGTCGTTCCGTGTTTGTGTGTGTATATATATTTTGAAATTGAAACTTTTAGAAATCCAACTTTTTTTGCATTATTTATTAAATAAAAATCTTTATATGTATGTTTTTTGTCGAGGTGACCTATCTGCATTATTCGAACACACATCCGAGTAGTCCGAATAACCGGCGTTCCATTGTAGCTACAATTAATATTTTAAAATATTACTCTATTTTAAGCTCCAAGGGCTATTAAAATGACTAAATATGCTTAAGAGAATAATTTCATTATCAATGGCACATGATAATATGATATTCTTAATTATACTATGTATTTACCTCAACATAATTTGAAGTTATTTTTTTTGTGAACAATCTTCTTCATATTCATCTACAACTTGAAAAGGATGTTGATATTCGAAAAGAAAATTTTCATTTTCTATTAGTATAGAAGACTCTGAAGTATTTTGTGTTGGTAATGTGAATTCTTCCATATTATAATGTTCACTATGTTCTTCGTTATGTTTCGTCTGCTTTTGATCTGAACCTAAATTCTAAAAAGATATTTATTAAATATTAACAGTATTTAATTAACAACATTTGAACATTCTAATTCTGTAACTCGTTTTACGCTTGGACGAACGCTCTATTGGTAGTAGGATAGGCGCGAGAGAGCCATTAACGCTCGCTGTTCTCCAATCACTAATAGAGCGTGGGCCCAAGCGTCGAACAAGTTATAGAATTAGGAGGCTCATTTGGTCGTTATGTTTCCCATGTAAATTTTGTCGCACATTCTTTTCTTATAACTTTCAAAGCAAGCAGGAATCTTTAATATTAGTCTAAAATATGTTGATGAAGAGCAATGATACAGTAAAAAAGTATTGAGTGGAGTCGTTCCGTATTGAAAGTAAGCTATACGACGCAATACGGATTTATGTTAAGACCATATTGGGACAATTGATTCAATCATTTTATTGTATGCCGAATAAGGTCCTGTTTTAACTATAAGGAGAGTCACCACCTTTATTTTAAGTCCTTTAAATTTTATTGATTGCACGAAGTTATATTTTTTCTTGCATCATTTTGGTCTTAAAAACATATAAGGTGGACAAAAAAAGAAAATTTTAATTTTTTAACATTTCAAAATTTTTCTTTTTTTTTAAATAAAAAATTTTAAAAATTCATGCGACAGATTCTTAGGAATTATTAAAAAAACGTTGAAAAAATTGACAATGAAAAAATAATAAAAATTTTAAAAGAACATAGATATTTAATAGTATATTGCCAAGGGGAGAAACTCTTTTCTGACGAGGGCGGCAAGTCACCCGAGACGATAAAGATGCGTCTCTCCGAGGCACGTACTATACTTTTCACAACAATCCGATCATAGAAATACATATTAATGTAAATAATTTTACGGACATTTAAAACGTATGTTCATATACCCAAGACGTACCCTATACGTGGTACATCTTTTTAAAAATGTTCAATATTACTACAATCATTTTTATTTCTCTGTAAAAGTATTACAAAAAAATTATGTTGAAACATGTCAATAAAACAATTATCAGTTCATTTATCGGATATTGATAAAATATTTAAAAAATAATAAAGTTGATTTTGAAAGTCCTAAATACACCGCTTTTCCGCTAGAGGCGTCATAATCGGTGATATGCAATTTTGGATCAATTAATTCTTCTAAAATGTGGCTATTTTTTTTAACAACAGTGAGTGTTCCTTATACTACTTCATGTATAAAACATTAAATTTTCAGTTGTGATGGTAAAGTCTGACCTCACTTTATCTTTAATTAATTTTCAAGTACCTGACCTATTTTAAAATAATAGACAACTTGTAATCTATTATTAATCCTTAAAGTACGCTCTAACAAGTAACACCTGGGGGGTGTCAGACGCCGATTTTCCTGCAACTTTGCATACAAGTAGTTCCTTAGGAAATATTAGACACCTATTTTTTATATCGGCCCAAAAATGGTTTTAGGGTTAGAAATTACCCCTAATACTTTTTAGGAGTGAATTTGATTATTCTACGAATTATTCGATGGATTATTGTAAAATTGGATATACAGGGGTTTCTGAGGTCGCTAATTACGAATTTAAAGTCAGTTTTTAAAAATTCAAAAATGGCGGATCTAATATAGCGGATTGATTTTGAAAAAATTGGTATTTTTTTAAAAAGTTGAAATTTTGGTATCAATTGGTTAATGAGGTCGCTGATTACGAATCTGAAGTCAGTTTTTAAAAATTTTAAATGGCGATTAAAATTTTATAAATTTGGTAAGTTTCTTAATAAATGTTGAAAATTTTTTTAATTTTGTATAAGAGTTAATGAGGTCGCTAATAACGAAGGTGCATTCAGCTTTAAAAAATTCAAAATGGCGAATAAGTTTTGAAGAATTGTTAAATTTGATACAATTTTTTAAAACTTTTTCGCCATTTTGAATTTTTAAACACTGATTTCAGATTCGTAATCAGCGACCTCATTAACCCTTTGATACAAAAATTTCAACTTAAAAAAAACCAATTTTTTCAAAATTAATCCGCCATATTGTATCCGCCATTTTTTAATTTTTAAAAACTGACTTCAAATTCGTAATCAGCGACCTCAGAAACCCATGTATATCCAATTTTACAATAATCCATCCAATAATTCGTAGAATAATCAAATTCACTCCTAAAAAGTATTAAGGGTGATTTCTACCCCTAAAACCATATTTGGGCCAATATAAAAAATAGGTGTCTAATATTTTCCAAGGAACTACTTGTATGTAAAGTTGCAGGAAAATCGGCGTCTGATACCCTCCTAGTGTTACTTGTAAGTACAAATCGCTCATGGGTTTTTTAAAATTTTAATTCTTTTTTAAAAGCATGTCCCAGAGAGCACGCAAGCTTACAGCAACCTTGCGGCAAGCTTGCCACGCAATATTGCCAAGCTTGCACGGCAATCTTGCAGCAAGCTATAAATGTCCCACCTAACCCAAGCTTGCATGATAAGCTTGCCGAAAGATTGAAGTGTAAGATTACTGCAAGATTGCACAGTAAGATTATCGTAAGATTACATGGTAAGCTTACCGAAAGATTGCAGTGTAAGTTTACTGCAAGATTGCATGATAAGATTATCGCAAGCTTGAATAGTAAGCTTACACGGTAAGCTTGTGGCAAGGTTGCCAATAACCTTCCCCAATAAGCACATAAGTTTGCAATGAAAATGAGCACTATGCTTACTTGCAATCACAAGCACTTACGGCTGCGCAGTAAATTTTTTTGACCTCCCAGGTACTGGTGCTCAATGTATGAGCAAAAATATATTTGCTTACTCAGCAATCTTGTGATAATCTTACTGTGCAATCTTACAGTAACCTTACACTGCAATCTTTCAGTAAGCTTACTATGCAAGCTTGGGTTACATGTGACATTTGAAGCTTGTTGCAAGCTTGCGGCAAACTTGCCCTGCAAGGTAGCTGCAAGCTTTCGTGCTATCTGAGGTCATTGTTTAATTTTAAATATTTTTTTTAAAAATCATTTTATATTAATAAAAGTATATTTTTCATATTCGTCAGAAGAATTTCTATCGATTCAAAAAATCGAACGAATTTCATCAATTTGAGAAAAATATATATAGGGTTTCAAAGTTTTGTTGTGTACAAATCACCCTTATGTATAATTTTTTGAAGTATGTGCTTTTAGGGTTAAAATACCATTGAGTAGTAAATTTAAATATTTATTATCTTAAAAATATTTTATTATATTTAACTTGGATAATATCAACAATTTTGTTGATCAATATCCTTTTTTAAGATATTTCAAACTTTTTTTTACAAAACTCAAGCTAAAAAATTTAAAATTTAAAAAGAGAAAAATTAACATTGGATAGCTAAAAAGCACATACTTTTCATATATATAATTTCTTTATATCTGATACATAATTATCTTTGAATCACATGATACCTACAGTTCAATTTTTCATTTTTTCAAAAATAATAACAAAAATTTCTTACTTGTTCCATATGTAACTTTTGATAGCGATACCATGTTGTGTAAGGAATTGAGCCTCTTAATGTTCGTTCTGTATAACTTTTATATTCTTTTGATCCATTTTCATTTATTGAATTCTGTAAAATGAATTGGACAATAATAAATTATTTTTATGTAATTAATTATGAGCCAATAGTTCTGAACGTTCAAAAGAACGAAATATTTTTTCAATTTATAAATTATTCAAAATTATGGTGGCAATGTAAATTTAAACAGTGAATTAAACAATTATTAAATTAATAACTTCTTTTTAGATATTTAAAACAATATTTTGTAATAAAATTTGTACGTAAAGAAGTTGAAAAAAAAATTTCGTTCCTATGAACGTTCAAAAACTTTTGGCTCATAAATAATTACTAAGTAGTAAAATTTATAAAATTGGTTATTTTTTCATATTATACGTATTGCAACCTTTATTTATATATGTTGTTTTTAAATAGAAGAATCTGTTACTTAACTAATCGCTTATGCCGTTAATCAAATGACGCCTAATAGATAATTAGAGTTTAAAAATTATTAAATTCGTCTATTTGCCTGAATAGCTTAGGAAATTGGTATTGATTTATTGCACAAAACATTTTTTACAAAGTAGAATAAATTTATGGACTGTTGTCACATGATAATAAAAAAAGGTTACTAAAAATGAAAAAATTATTTTGTTCACTAAATCTAGTGTAGAATTTTTATTTTTCATCCGATTGTGCTCTACTTGGGCTCAAAATTTTCTTAATTGAATAGCCTATCGATAAAAAATTTAAAACAACTTTTTTTATTGTTTGGATTAGAAATAATAAGCAAAATATAGACAATTATCCAAAAATCACCAAAATTTGAATGAAATTAGAACTTTGATCAACTATGTTGTTACTCTCAACTTGTCAAATTTCATTAGATTTTATTCAACGACCGACGATTCAAAAGGTAATTTAAATAACTTTCCAACAGTATATTATTTATTGTATTTTAATATCAATGAATAAACATCTATCTACACTGAGAAAACTGGAGGTTCAAATTCAAAGTTTCAAAAAGTGTATGATTCCCTTTATTATTAAAGAGAGTTTAATAGTCCTTCTAGAATGATTTTTTAATAGATAAAAGAAATCTGCTTGTATATTCTGTTTTATTATATTTAGAATGTTAAATGCTGCGCAAAAAGTGATACGCGAACTTATTTGTGTCTCAATCGAATAAACTGAATTTTGGGGTTAGGTTGCCATATTTATTCGTTCCGACCCACTGATCTATATAGAGATCAGTGTTCCGACCAGTTTCGCGTAAGATAAGGGAGGGATTTTTCAAGATTGATAATTTGTCTCTCTGCCATAAACTAATTTTCCCTCCAGGAGAAATGGCTTGAATATCTGTGAATGGTGTATTTCATTATTCAAAATTCGCGAAAAATCAATATTATAACATCGATTTTTAAAAAATTATATTTCTTCAGACAATAAAATTAACTATTATTAATTATTAATCGATAATTGATTAAAGAAGGGTAAAATACTAGGTAAAAATTAATATTTAAACTTGCATGTAAAATAATACAATTTATCAACAAGTATTTTTATAAATAAAATTGAAGCAAATAAATTTTTATTGAAAAACACAACTTCAGTTTATAAAAATACTTGTTTTTTAACCTTTAACTTCGTATTTTAAGATGAATTTTTTAAAGTGAATAAAAATAAAAAGTAGTTCGTTCACTATCACCATATTTAAAAAAAATGAATAAAAAAGATTTATGAAGCTGAAGTACGCAACGTTTATGATAAACGATTTTTAAAGAAATAATTTTTTAAAATGAAGAATTCTATAATTTTTCGCCTAAAAATATTTCTTATACTTTTCATTAATCAACAAATAATATTTGTTAGGCAAAAAATTATAGAATTTTTCATTTTAAAAAATTTATTCCTTAAAAATCCTTTATCATAAACGTTGCGTACTTCAGCTTAGTGAAGATTTAACTTAAATTTTAAAACCAAAATAAGATTTTATCATTAATCGCCTGCAAATATATGTTGTGTTCAAAATCAAATGAAATCCTGAAAAGTTCAACATTCAAGGTACAATTTTTCATATTTCTACATTATAAAATTAAAAAGCCAACATATCATGTGAAAGTATATTGAAAGTAGTTACTATTAGGTAGTAATAAATTTTATAATATTTATAAACTTTCTTCGAAAAACGAAGTTAAAGTACGCAACGTTTATATAAACGATTTTTAAAGAAATATTTTTTTAAAATGAAAAATTCTATAATTTTTTGCATAAAAAATATTTTTTTATAATTTGTTGGTTAACGAAAACTACAAGAAATACTTTTTAGGCAAAAAATTATAGAATTTTTCATTTTAAAAAATTATTTCTTTAAAAATCGTTTATATAAACGTTGCGTATTTCAGCTTCGTCTTCGAAAATGTAAATAAAATGTTATAAATTTTAACAGTTTACATGTAAGTTTGAATATTAATTTTCACCTTGTATTTTGGCAATACAAATATAATTAAGGCATTATATTTCGAGAAATATAAATTTAAATATTATTTCTCCTTTGTAATAAGCTTACTTCATAAATATTGATATTTAATACATCAAATCTTATTTACTATCAGTACCTATTTTAAAAAAAAATAATTTTTACTTAAGGAGTTGAAAAAATTGAATTAAATTTAAGAATGTTCATAAAAAATTAATATTGAAAAATAATATTTCGAACATCTCAAAACGTTTTCTCATATTTCATTCAAATTTTTATTAAAGGACAGCTTAAATATTTTATTGAGATAGTCAAAGGTTATTTTTGAAATTTAATTTTTTATAAGAATTATATTATTTAAAAAAAAATTTCTTTTACAATCGTAAAATTAAATTTTCTTTTGAAACTAATAACAACCATTGACAATTGGTGCACCTTCGATAACTGGTACACTTACCTTATATGATATTTAAAACGATCACTAATGATTTTATAACACACAATAGTTAAAACTAATAAACGTCAGAATCTTTAATTTTTGTAATCAAAATCAAAGTATATTTTTATTTTCTCAACAGAATTTTTAATGAAAATTGTAGATTTTTAAGACTTTTTCTTCGTTTGGTATTAATAATAATTTTCAATATATGTCACGTGTCTCACATTGACTTAAATATATATATTTAATCATTTATATACGTTACAATGCGTAAAAAAAGTTTAAAAATTCAAAAAAATTATATAAGAAAAAATTTAAAAAGTTTTCATTATTTAATAGCTCTATTGTTAAAAGTTGTTAACTTGTAAACAACTTTCCCTAACGAAAAATATTTTGCTTAAAAGATATAGTAAATTATTTCTAAACTTTTGTATAAAAATTATACATACCTCAGCACTATCATCGTCAGACATTACGAAACAGCAACTATTACTTATTTTTAGTTGAAACTTTGTTAACTGCACGTTTAATATTTAAGAATTATATTATTCTAAAGAAAATACAATTGTTTAAATTCCTTCAACTTCATAACGTATTTCTACGCCATAAATTATGTAAGATAAGATATGAACATGATCACTTTTTCACAGCACTTCGGAGTCTCTCCACAACATCTTTTTGCACCCTAAAACGGAATCGCCTATACGCCACCCTAAAGGTGCTTTTATACCTTCGGTATTTGAAGGAGTGATTCGACAGAATGTTTTATCACGCCATGAAAATTCACATCACTGTATACACTTGTGGCCAGGTATGCCTACAAATTTTTGTCCTTTTCTAACACACGTGTTGCCATGACAACACATGACAACACAGTTAGAAAGGGACACAAATATGTAGGTATATCTAACCACGAGTGTATGTGATTGGGTTTACTAAAAAGTCCGTGAAAATGGAACTGTTAATAGAGCCAATCACATTCAGTGGTGTAAATTTTCACGGCCGTGAAAAACCATTCTGTCGATTTACTCGTCGAAAATAGCAGAGGTATAAAGGCGGTTCCAGAATAGATGCAAAACCCAAATTCAAGTGCAAATACAAGTGCCAATCTCATGAGAGTGAAAGAGATAGGTAGTTTATCTATCTCTCTTGCTCTCATGGTATTTGCACTTATACTTGTACTTGGCTTTTGCACCTATTCTGGAATCGCCTTAAAAGTACCTTAATGCATGAAGGTATACTCACACTCTTTGCAGTATTTTACTAATCACTATGCTAATGTTACGGTCACAGCTCGGCTACCTGCCTACCTGCGGGCAGACGGTGCGAGGAGGCGACATGAGTATAGACGAGAAGAAAAACTTGCTCTTTCTCGCTTACACTCATGTCGTCCCCTCGCCCCGTTTGCCAGCAGGCAGGCAGCCGAGCTGTGACCGCTGTATAAAAGTCATAGGCATATATATGCATTATTTTCTTTTTTTAAATAATAAAAATGTAAGATTGTAAAATATGATTTTATGATTAGTGAATATTACAATAGATAAAATTAAATAATTTTAACTACTTTTATATATTTTGATTATATCAATAGGCGTTTTCCAAATTCTCGCTATGAGCGTTCAATGAGCATAAAAAGGTTGTCAACATATTTATAATAGAGCGTCTCCAATAGAAACCTAAAAGCATTCGTAAACATAGACGTATGACGTCACCAATGCTAAACTAAATGGGAACCAACGCGACGTGTACGCAACGATTGTTCTTAGGGTCCCATTAGAGACGCTCCATGAAGGCCTTTCTCCAATAGGAACCTAAACTTTTGCGTTGCGTGACTGACGCGTTGATTTTAGCATTGGTTGCCAATAGCAACCGAAGCAATGCATACGCAATGCAAGAGTTTAGGATCCTATTGGAGAAAGGCCTTGAAAGTAGTTTAGTTTCATGGATTCTGTTTGGTTAGGCTGCTCGCACAAGAAAAAACGGAGCACTGTGCAAGATGTGTTTCAAATGAGGTAGAAAAGAAAGGAGTGATATTTCTGTCCTTTTCTTACTAATTTGAATCATATCCTGCACACTGCTCCGTCTTTTCTTGTGCGAGCGCCCTTAAAACCACGAAGTAGTATAAGGAGACATATCACCTGTGGCGGGCTCTAAAGTAATGTAACCCCGTTTTCGGTATTCACGGTTCTCAAGTTTTCATCAATCAAATTAAACTTGCGCCTCTAGAGGGAAATCTCAGTATTAAAATAATGTGTTTACAGAATACAGAGTTAAATATCACAATTTCCCGCGCTTGGCGCAAGTGTAATAAGGTTATTCAAGTTGGGTGGGGGAAAGCCAAGATGGATGATGGCTGGTGCACCTATCAGCCTATCAGCATTCATTCCCACGAGAAATTTCTCGTCGGAATGAATGCTGATAGGCTGATAGGTGCACCAGCCATCATCCATCTTGACTTTCCCCCACCCAACTTGAATAACCTTATAAGAT
The DNA here is from genome assembly GCF_019393585.1 of Leptopilina boulardi. Taxonomy (NCBI): domain Eukaryota; kingdom Metazoa; phylum Arthropoda; class Insecta; order Hymenoptera; family Figitidae; genus Leptopilina; species Leptopilina boulardi. Next base: position 128,172 of record NW_026137762.1, on the reverse strand, counting down.
TGGTGAAAACTTGAGAACCGTGAATACCGAAAACGTTGCCATTTTTTATATACAGTGATATGTCTCCTTATACTACTTCGTGATTAAAACATTGCAATTAAGAACTGAACGTAAAAAAGCAAAAAGTATACAAACAGGAGATCAAACTACGGTGGTAGGAGTAAATCAGTTTGTGACAAAAAAAGAGGCGTGAAGTACCTTTCTCCGATACCTTAAAGTAGTCTACTGCGCAAATTAAACATTTAGACTAATCTTGCCCTCTTTTGGCCTTGCTTTTTTCAAGGCAAGAGAAAATGCGTTAAGGCCTAAGCAGAATAGCTTCGCGAAAGACGTTCGCTAACGTGATCATGAGTTAGAAAAGGACAGAGATATATTTTTATCCTTTTCTATATCATACTTCTCGTTCGCGAATCTATTGTGCGTTGGCCTTTATGTATACGTTTTGTGCTTAAGGGAGCTGGGCTGTAGGGGTAAGACGAAGTCAGATGCACAGTAGTTTTCCGCGCAAGAAACTCGTCGACGTTAAGCCCATTGAGTATGCCAACTTTTGACTCATTGCACGCTGTGTAGGAACAGACAAGTTTGACCTCCTGTTTCTACCCTTCTTGTATTATAATTAAAAAACCGTGAAGAAAGCCATTTTACCAGGGTTGGGTACGTAAACTACCTAAGGTAATCTACGTAGTTTTTATACATATATTACCTAGTAATTTACGTCCACAGTTTTTTTTACATAATTAACATCGGCTTATAAATCGTCACGTGGTATTTGTCGAACATTGCAACATAACCTCAAAAGCAAACCAAGATATATAGGCGCTTGTATATCTCACCGATCCCGAGTATACTTCTGTCGTGTACCATTGGAGTAAAAGAGACAAAAGATATTTCCATCTCTTTTACTCCAATGGTACACGACGCAAGTATACTCGGGATCGGTGAGGTATACAAGCGCCTTATGAATGTGACAGCCGGTCATAGAAATATACAAATAAGGATGGAATTACATGTTGATGTAAATGCAGAATGCAAAATCAAAAATAATGAGAGTGAAAGAGATAGTGATATATCTCTATCCGTTTCACTCTCATTACTTTCGGTTTTGCATTCTGCATTTACATCAACATGTAAATCCATCCTAAGTCAGTAAAACCTGCTTATTAGCACTTGGCGATTTATTTTGGCATATTCTTCTGTTTATTAAAATTGTACAATTTTGTTTCAAACAAATATTAATTACTATTTTATTTGACATAAGGAAAAATGTTTGTAACATTTATTTGCTTATTAAACTCGTTTTCGCAAAACTAAATACTTTACAACACTTTTTTGTCTAATTTTATGTGTTCAAAATTTAAATCTTTGTATGGTATTGACAATGAGGCACATTTCTTTTTTGGGGGCATTTTAAAATATTTGAATTATTCTAAAACAGTGACCAACAATAAATATTACTTATTCTACGTAATTTACGCAGACAACCTCGAGTTACGCGTAACTGCGCAACCCTGCATTTTACCCATCCGTGGTTTTAATTGTGAACTCTACTTTAATGCCCTGTTTGAGACACGTGAATTTGGGTAATCTGTTTTGAACTTCTGCTATGCCGGGTGCTTGCACGTGTTTCAATAGACGCTAAGGTAATTTTAATTTATTCTTTATTATGATTCAAGTAGATTAATGTAATTTTTTTTGATATATTAGTAAATCTATAAAGCATGTAATTTTTCCATCTCAAGCATATAAATTATTTTAGATTATGGCTTCTCAAGAAGAAATTAAGACAAGTTTTTCACATGCCTCAGTATTGTTTATAAAAGATGGTGTGACAGGAACTGTTTCAATATCAGATATTCAAGGATTTAATCCTCAACACGAAAATGACTTTAACAGGAAGAAGAAATACAAACTCTGGTCTGAAAATTCTTTAAATTGCACCTATGTCTACATTTTGCGATTAGGATGTAAGTTTAATTGTAATATAAATTTTATACTTAGTTTTATCATTGAGAAATGACATTGAAATTTTTTCTGCTTCTCTAGTATACACAATACAAAATATTTTCTCAATAACATTTCATATAAGAAACGTAAACACACATTTTAAGTGAAGTAAACTTCAAGGTGACATTAACTTTCAAATCAAAGTATTTATTAGTAAAATAATAATTGGTAATTTTATAATTTGAATATTTATAATTGTATAAATATATTTTGAGTTTAAATTTTTTTAAATATATAATATAAGAAAATTAAATTGATTTTTGAATAATGTAAAATTTATTATAAGTAAAAAAAATTACAAAAAAGATTACCGTCAAAGCGGGAAACTTTGGACCATTTTTGACGTTTTACATTTGACGTTTGGAATGTACAGTAGAATCCACGAATGCCTTGTACTTGAAGTTGGAGCTAAAAGTTGAGAATCTGTGGCGATACTAATAGTTTCGTAATCTATGTCCGAACTGCTGTCATGTAAATCGGAGTCATCGTTGGTCACCGTTATCGAAAATATAAACACAATTGTTTAACCTTTTAAATAAAATCAGAATTAATTCAAAATGTTATAGTAATTTATAAAATATATTATGTTTGATAAATGAAATTTTTCATGTATTGAAATTGACGTTTGTGTTGAAATTTGCAAGATATGAGATAAGTATAAATAACATATAAACTTCACATTTCCAGTAAAGAAAAAAATAAATTCATGGGTTATGAACATAAGAACAATATAATTTTTTTTGTTTATATAAATAAAAGCTCCAATTATAATTTTTTATTTTTTAAAATAACGTGTTTTATTCATTTAACCTTTTGTTCATTAAAACTCATAACTTGTAATGGTCTTTTCTATTAAAACACAGGTTAAGACACCGTCAATCGTATGACGTAAGTTTTTTTTCTGAAATGCAGTTTGAATTATAAAAAGAATAACTATACCACATTTACATCGACTATATTTTCAGAAAAAATTGTTTTAATTCGGAAGACAATCAATTTTTACTGTCAACAAAGTGAGCCCAGGTTAGAATGTTTTAATTTTTAAATCATTTTTATTTATTTACAAACAAAATTTTAAGCTTTTTCATTATTTTTAATTATTTGTAAACTATTTAAGAGAAAACTTATAGTTATAATATACTTTCATATTTTTAACTACTTTACTTTGTTTTATTTTTCAGGTGGAAGAGTGGAATAGTTTAGAAATAATGGCCTAAATAAAACTTCAAAATCAGATTCAATATAAGCCATTAAAAATTCAGAAGACACAATTATATTTCAATTTTAATAAATTAATTTGAATAATATTATTGAATGTCTGACTAAACACAGACTTACACTACTGCAAAGTAGTATTTTCCCTGATTATTAACTATTGCATATCTATCTAAACAACAATATTCTACTGAAAATTTTCTATTAAATCTTTTTACATATTATTCGCTGTTTGACGAAACACTGATTCACACTATGTAAAAGTGTGATATTTTGAAAAATAATTAACTATTTGTTTATGTCTGTCTAAACTGAAACTAAACTACTGAAAATTTGTATGTCGAATTATAAACTCCAATGCTGTATAGGAAATATTGAGTCTGACCAAATACTCTCTTAAACTACTTAAAAAAGCTTCAAACCATTTTTTTAAAAGTCTACCTAAAGAGAATAATTCTTGTAATAATTATACTTCAATTTTTGAATAAAATTATTATTACACTACTTAAAAAACAACTGACATTTTTTTATTTATTTTCTTAATTATTTAATTGTTCTGTCTAATTCTTGCAGGCTGACTTAACAAAAACTAAACTACTGAAAATTGAATCCGAATTTTAAATGAAGCTTAAAAATGTCAAGTTTGACCAAAAACCACTATTAAATTTTAAGAAAAATAAATTCATATTTAATTCAATAACTAGTTTATTAATTAATCAATGAATAGAAAAATTATTTGAAAAAGTTTTCTATGTCATGAATTAATTTTATTTTTCAGAGATAACAATTTAGAGGTAACATTCTAAAAAGATTTGTTTGAATAAGATATAAATTTTTTTTAAAGAAATGAAGGTAATAAATTCTTTTGTATTTTTCTTTATTTTTGTTGCATGATTATACTTTATGTATATTTAATTAACAATTGTTAGTATTGGCCAGAATATAACATGAATTAAATTACTTTAAAATATAGGACCAATAATAATATGAAAAAGAACTATTAAAAAATAATCAAATAATTATTTTAAAAATCAATTATTCAATTTCAACATTTTTTTTTCTTTCCTCTAATTTCAATGAAATTTCTCAAAAACGAAAATATTTCTAAGAATTTGTTATCGTCCAATGACTTGCACTCTTTTCTTGAAACTCGACTGTATTTGTCTCGGATTTTATTCCATAATTCCTCTACTTTAGCCCCTGTAAAGAAATATAGTAATAGATAAAAATATAATCAAGTTATATAATATTAATTTAATAAATATGAATACCCGGATCAAATAACTCGACCGACGCTCAGACGCACGCTCTAATGGTAGTCGGGTAGCAGTGAGCCGCCCACAGGCTGTCACTGCTACTTGACTGGTAATAGAGCGTTCGTCCGAGCGTCCGTCGACTTATTTGACCCGGGTATTCATATATTATATGTATATTATTATATAAGTATTTAATATATGAGGCAAAATTCCTGAAATGTCCGAACAAAAAATTAAAAGTTCTCGAATTTAATCCATACTTTTCTAAAATGTTGTTATTGTTGATGAAAGTCTAAAATTGAACTAATTGACTAAAATTGAACAAAAATACTTCATATAGGGCTTTTGGATGCTTGTTGTTAGTAAAAAATAAAATATTTTACAAACAAATAAAGTTATGGTAATTCTGAACTTACCAATTGAAAGTTAAGGTAATTCCGCATCCAACGAGCCCTATATGAAGTATTTTGGATAAGTAGATTGTTAATAAACAATTGCAATGTTAACTAATTGTTTATTAACAATCTACTTATCCAAAATACTTCATACAGGGCTCGTTGGATGCGGAATTACGTTAAGTTTCAATTTCTAACTTCAGAATTACGGTAACTTTATTCGTTTGTAAAATATTTGATTTGTTATAAACATTAATTAATTAATTAATATCTCAAAAACTTTAAAAGATCCCACTCTGAAAATTACATGTTTTGTAGGAAATTAGTCAAGCTTTCCATTGAGATAGTTAAAAATAATTTTAAAAAATCTGATTTTGAGATAAACGTAAATTAACATTTTGACCTTGAATTTCCAGGTCAAATGTTATTTAAAAAAAAAAAATTTATTAACAGCGTGTAGCCCGTCAAAAAAGCTTTAAAAATCATTTATATATATGTTAACTTTTATGCATTCTACTTATAAATTTGAAAAAAAAATTTTTTTTTCAAAAGTCAAAAATTAAAAACGCTGTAATTCAAAAACTATTTTATTAAATTCAATAATAATTGATTTTTAGACTTTCACCAACAATAACAACATTTTAGAAAAGTATGGATTAAATTCGTGAACTTTTAATTTTTTGTTCGGACATTTCAGGAATTTTGCCTCATATTTAATTTAATAGATTTCTATTTATATAATTATATATTATTGATATATATTGTAACACGGCATTTTATTGCCGCGTTCCATATAACGAAAACTAATTAATTTATTGTCAATTTAACGCCAGAGCGGGAATCACACTTATTTCACTTCAAATATATCACTTTTTCTTTATCTTCATTCACATAAAATTCTATAATGTTGTCAATGAGCGAACCGTCAGATGATTGTTCACCGATCATATAAAATTAAGAATAACACTAACACTTTTCTATCTCTTACTTTACATGAAAATAAAACTCGGGGTTACGTTCCCCAATTCCACAATTGTCGGGTTGATCATCGACTTAAATATTCTTGAGGGAAGACATCAAGGGAGGTGTTTTCTGGCATGTATAATTGGATGTGAGTCCCAATTATTCTTCATTGCCAGAAAAACGAAGATTCACTTTCAATAACAGAGACCTGTCAAAACACTGGTCGTCGCCATCTTCCCGACACATGTTTGTGCAGCGCCCCTATCGGTCATTTATCGAACTGTCGTTCGACCGTCGATAACTAATAAAGTTACCATCTGACGCGCATCGATTACCAATGGTGGATCCTTGGTAACTCGGGCGAGACTCACCACGTAGACGAAGCGCGACAAACGGACGCGCTGACGCTGACGGGCAGCCATTTAATTCTCATTCTCGTTTTGGCGTTTGACAGAGTGTCAACACTTTGTGTTTAAAATTAAATATTGTGAGAAAATATAAATGAATATGAGTCGAGGACTGCTCCGTGGAAGACGGCGTATATCTGGTGAGTCTCTCATCAATTAAAGTGTCAAAGTGAACTTTCGGCGGGGTTGATCGCCAAAAATATTTATAATAAAAAAAACATTGTTCTACGAAAATTGTGATTTTCACAGGTCCCTTCAGGACCTGTCTCAGAATATTATCTAAATTTCTGTGTCTCACAGGTCCCTTTTGGACCTGTTTCTTATTATAATTAAAGTGTGGTGTTTCAATTACATTGGTGATTTTCCTTACACACCCGCTCTCCTTGTTTACAGCTGGGCTAGCGTATTAAAATCTTTGAATAAATGGTTTGGTTATTTTCCACAAAATAACCTGGCGTCTCGGGCATTTAATTAAAATAAACCAAATATAACGGGTATTTTTCTCAAATCAACATTTAAATTAATTAATTAATATTAAAAATTTCAGTAAATTCCATTAAATAAATAAAATCAATCAAAATACACGTTACAAATGACGCACAACAGGTTGGGCAAGAAAATCACCATGATTTTCGTAGATCAAAGTTTGAAAAATATATAATAAAGTGAAAATTGTGTAAAATTTAAAATAAAAATAATAAATTAAAATTTTTCAAATATTTGGACCAAGAATTGACAATTCAGTTAAAATAAATTGTGATAAATATTTTTTTGATTTGAGCGTGATTTCGAAAAATAAGAACTCGATCCATAAGGACGAATCAAGTAAACATAAATTGATAAAGTCACAAGGCCAAGTACCTGGCCCTGTGTTATGAGTGTGAATTCTTGGTAAAATACTGAATAAGCACAAAATTGAGAATCAATAGTGAAAATTAAATGACTTTTAAAAAAAAAAAAAAAATTATTAAATTCATGATTATAAATAAATCTGTTTTTGAAAAAAAATAATAATAATAAATTTTCGAAATTATTAATCGAAAAAAAAAATAAAATAAATAAATTTTGATAAAATAAAATAGTAACAATAATAAAATAATAATATGACATGAATTTAATTATTATTAGGTTTTCTATTGTGGTGAAATAATTATTCAACTGACTTATATTTTTTATAATATTTTTTTTCAATTCCTTGAAATATTTTCCCGGATTAGTTCAAAAGCTTCGCAGTGTCGGACGAGTTTATTATCAATAAAATTTTATTTTTTTTGGTTATTTTCATTGTAAAGTAAAAATAATTAAATTATCGACGGTATTATTGTGTTTATTCAAAAATACAAAATCACTTAAGAGTAAAATTTTGTGAAAATTCAGCAATGAAAATTGACTAAAATTTTGTTGATTTGGGACATTTAAATTTTAAAATTGTGGTCCAAACTTTCTGACAGAGCGTCGCGAACGATTATCCTTTCTAAATCCTTACCGAACAATAAAGAATAATTCCATAAATCATTTGTTAAAATTTTCTAAAATGGCTTCACCGATTAGCCAGGGGTCAAATTTATTTGACAATTGGTCTCGCGACCAATTAATAATCCATTTAGATTGTCATAAAATTAATTCACATGGAACCATTGAGGTACTCCGAGATCGCGCATCGCGTTATATGCGCCTTGCTGCTGGAGATAATTTAGTCGAGTGGTTACCCTCTGATGAAATTCAGATTCAATTAAGCCCCCCGGGAATTAGTTCAGAGGTAAATACGAATTCAAATTCAGTTGAAAACAGACACGAGGTCCCGATGTCCGAAAATAATGCAGTAGGTCTTTTAGCTGCATTGCCGTGTTCGCAAAATACACTCTTTCCGACAATATCGACGACTAGTTCAACTTATTCTTACGTAACCGTGGGATCGTCAGTAGCGAACTCGGTCACTTTTTCGCGAGTTTCAGAAACACCGGGCCCATTAGGACTAACACACCAGGTGACACCCCCATTTGAATTATTTCAATTCTATAAACCGGGGATAATGACGGCAACGATTGAGAAACCAAAATTTGATTTTTCACTGCCAAAATATTCTGATAGTGTAATCGCGAAAATAGATAACGCTACAAGGAATATTTCTGAAAGTCAGTCAGGCGCGAACCTGTTAACCCCTAGTCGACCGGATATAATCAAACCCCCAACCAGTAAATTTTTAGAAGGTAATTCGGCCTTTTCTAAACCAGGGATATTAGACCCATCGACTGGGACTATAAAAAAGAGGTTGACCAGTGACTGGCCCAAGCCTGGCAAACTATCTCGCCAGTATTTAGACGACCCTAAACCTGGCCCAATCAAGGCGCTAGACAGGCCCAGTCAAGGGCCAAGCCCGGGCCAGTTTTCTAACAGGGCTCTATCTAGTTCGAGTCTAATTGAACTAGATGCTGAAAGTCTAATTGATCAATCGATGGACCAGGGCTCATCTAACCGAGATGTTGACTCGCCCATGGATCAACTTAGACTAAGTTATAAAGATCCCGAAAAATCTAATCTTTTTAGACCGATCAGTTGTCAATGCGCAACAAACGCGGAGTTGAACGCTGAACATGCGCATTTGAAAGGAAATCGGCTCTCAACCAATCGAGAGGTGCGTAATAAAATCAGTTGTCAGTTGTCTCCAAACCTTGATCGCGAGCGGGTCGCCGCTTCCCCTAGAAAACCCCTAGATTCAATTGTTCGTAAATGGAATATAAAATTCGCGGGGGATAGTACGGTTAGTGTTGAAGAGTTTTTGGAACGCGTAGATGATATGTTAGAAATCTCGTCAATTACAAGTGGAGAAGTCCTTCGCGCCGCAGTTCTTTTGCTTGACGGTATAGCACTCCACTGGTACAGGCAGAATAAACATAACTGGTCCACATGGGACCAATTTAGATCAGCATGTCGTGCTAGGTTCGGTGACGTAAATTATCAATGGCGACTTGAAGATCAGGTGACTAATAGAATCCAAGCCGCGGGTGAACCCACTGCTAATTACATTACCTGTATGCGTGGGTTGTATCGAAAATTCAACCGTGCCGTGACGAATACCGAAATGTTAGATAGAGTTTACATGAATATGCAACCTGAACTTAAGAAATGCATCAAACGTCGCGAATTTATGAACTTAGAAGAGTTATCTCTCATTGCGGCGGACGTTGAGCGAATGTTAAGTTCTCTCACGGTCGAGAGAAAACCACAAAAACCGGAAGACTCGTTTTTCCCCGAATTCGCTTTTTCGGGTAAAATTAAAGAAAAACCGGTGGGTCCAAGTAATGCTAAAAAAGATTCAGACCCAGTCATCGATAAATTAATTAACATGGTTAGTGCATTGTCCGAAAAGATTGAGAAAATCTCAAAAGGAAATCAAGATTCCCCTTCGGACTCAAATATAAAGAGACAAAATAACTCGGGTAGAAAGAACCAAGGGAATAGAAATCCGAATAGAAATAACGATAAACCTAAGCGTACAGAATTTCGCGAGGCAGTTAAACAACCCCCTTGTTTTAATTGTCAAGGAAAGGACCATTCGTGGAAAGAATGTAAAATAACTTGGAAAAAATTCTGTTATACTTGCGGTAAAGAGGGATTTACGAAATTTGACTGCGACTCTGACTATTGTCAGGGAAACTAGTGGAGGAGAGCAGACTTAGGGTCAATGCCCCTCCTTATCCTACACTTTTGACCCTCACTGACCATAAATTAGAAGAAAATTTAAACCTTAACCTAAATTCAACATCATTATCGCCCAATTCAAGTAATCCCCTAATGAAATTTAAAAATAACATTTTTAATGATGACTCAAGTAAGAGATTGGTCGAGCCACCAGAAAATCACTCTGAATCGAGCTTAACTGATTCAGAAGTATCTTGTAAACTTTTGACTGAAACGGTAGGTGTTCAGGTAAAAGATACAGATAACTTGACCCAAGATTCGGCACAGGTTGCGTGTCGCGAATCTGGTATTAACCTTGATGAATTGTGTGGAATCGGGCCTCACTCGAGACCATACATTAAATTGTTAATTGGTGGTGCTGAAGTTCAGGCACTGGTTGACACTGGCTCTTCTAAGACTTACTTGAACGCTATTGGTAAATCAATCATAGAGTTAAATGGTAATAAAATAAAGGAACTTGAATCGGGTCACGTAATGTTGGCTAATGGAACTATTGTAACCATAGTAGGCGAGGCTACTCTGCCGGTCACTATCGCTGGAGTGACTCGCGAGCTAGAAATTAAAGTAATCCCCGACTTAACCGATCAATGCGTGTTAGGAGTAGATTTTCTGACTAAATTCGGAGTAGTAATTGATAATAGTATCCAAAGGCTGTGGATGGCTGAGAAACCTATTATTAGAATTGCGTTCTGTAAACCCAATAAACCAATTAACTTTGAAGAATGCGCAGGTCTCATGGAACTTTCCTCTGATGAACAAGCGGAACTTGACTCGCTAATTCAACAGTTAGTCCCCCCTCTCCCAGATAAGTTACCAGCCGTAACGTTAGTGGAACACGTAATTAATACGGGCGATCATCCGCCCATACGTCAAAAAAATCATCGAATGTCACCGAAAGTTTGCGAATATTTCATCAAAAATTCAGAGAATCTTGAACGTCAGGGATTGATTGAACCATCCAATGGTGAGTGGTGCAACCCGGTGTGTATGGTCAAACAGCCGGATGGCACTTATCGCCAATGTTTGGATGTGCGTAAGGTCAATGACGTCACAGTTAAAGACGCTTACCCCATACCGTTCATGGCCGATATTCTCGATAAACTAAATGGGGCTCATTATATCTCCAAGATTGACCTGAAATTAGCTTACCACCAAATTCCCCTTAGTGCGGAAAGTAAAGCTAAAACGTCTTTTGTCGTACCGGGGAGGGGGTTGATGCAATACACTAGAATGCCATTTGGGCTTTGTGGAGCACCAGCCACCTTCCAACGGTTAATGGATAAAATTATAACCGTTCAAATGAAGCCCTATGTGTTCGCTTACTTGGACGATATAATTATTGTCACGCGGACGTTCAAGGAGCACATGGAATGGCTGGAGCATGTAATTAGACTCCTTCTCGAGACTGGATTTACCATCAGTCCCGCGAAAAGCCAATTCTGCGTCCCAGAAGTAAAATATTTAGGGTTTACTGTTAATAAAAATGGACTATCTATCGATAATGACAAAGTCCAACCCATCGTAGATTTTCCTCAACCTAAGAATCTACGTCAACTCCGTCGTTTTATTGGTGCAACTTCGTGGTACCGACGGTTTATCCACGACTACGCGAAGACTTGCGAACCCTTAACTCGTCTGTTAAAAAAAGATCATCCGTTTAAATGGACCGATGAACAGGTCAATGCAACTTTAACCCTAAAGAAAGCTTTAACTTCCGCGCCGATCCTTGGTTACCCGGATTTTAATATCGAGTTTCACGTTCAAACTGACGCAAGTAACTGTGGTATCGGTGCCGTATTAACGCAAATTCAAAACGGCAAGGAACGAGTGATCGCCTATGCCAGCCGGATACTCTCAAATGCCGAACGTAACTACTCTGTAACGGAGAGAGAGTGCTTGGCTGTCATTTGGGCGATCAAAAAGTTCCGTTGCTACTTGGAAGGTTATCACTTTAAGGTGATAACCGACCATAGCTGCCTCAAGTGGTTGAATAACTTGCGTAACCCGACTGGCCGATTAGCCCGTTGGTCACTTGAATTATTAGAATATGACTACGAAATTTTGCATAGAAAAGGGTCAATGCACCTCGTACCGGATGCATTGTCCCGAATGTTCGAAGACGAGACTGAGAATAAAATCGCCGCGCTAGAATTGACTAACGATGAATGGTACGAAATTCGTAAACAAAACGTGATTAATGACCCACGCAAGTATCATAACTGGAAAGTGACTGACGATCGACTCTATTACTATCGGGGTAACCCTCTGTTGGAAGATCTTGTAGAAGACCTTTCAGCATGGAAATTAGTAGTCCCGTTAGGAGACCGCTTAAAAATTATGACAGAGGCCCATGAACATACCCAGGCCGGTCACTTAGGTGGCCAAAAGACTTACGATCGTGCGTCAATCCAATACTATTGGCCAGGCATGCTTAAAGATATTGAACAATTCGTTCGCAAATGCATTGTCTGCCAATTAAATAAAACAGAACAAGCCAAACCGCGTGGTTTAATGACTCAACGTATAGTACATGAACCGTGGAGTGTAGTGGCCACGGACGTAATGGGCCCATTCCCTAAAAGCGCGAGAGGATTCGAATACTTAATTGTATTTCAAGACCTGTTTACTAAATGGGTGGAGTTGGCCCCACTTAGATTAGCGAACGCAAATACTATTACTAACTCGTTTCGTGAACTTGTTATAAACCGCTGGGGTACTCCTCAGGTGTTGCACAGTGACAGCGGTACTGAATATAATAATAACGCGGTAAAAGAATTAACCACCGCTTATCACATCCACCACTCGTTCAACCCTTTATACCACCCACAAGCGAACCCAGTCGAGAGGACCAATAGAGTCCTCAAGACCATGATTCGTTCATTTATCGGCGATAACCACCGTAATTGGGACATTTTCATCGGCGACTTTCGTTTTGCATATAATACAGCGCTTCACAGTACGAATCGAGTCACCCCGGCGTTCCTCAATATGGGGAGAGAACCCGTCCCATTAAAATCGTTCCGTCGGCTTGTGGAGGGGGGAGTCGAGTTGCCACCTCCTGATGTCAATGAGTGGACAACTCGAATGTCTAGATTGAAGGACCTGAGAGAAAATATAACTCAAAACCAAGACAAAGCTTTTCTCCGTCAGGCTAAATACTATAACCGCCGTTATCGGGACCAACGTTTTGAAATCGGGGACTTAGTTAAGAAACCGCTCCACGTCCTCTCAAATAAACGCGACAATATAGCAAGTAAGTTGGCCCCTGCATTCCATGGCCCCTTTATGGTAATTAAAATCATATCTGCGAATATTTATGAACTAGCGTCATTGGACGGTCGTCTCGCAGGGAGATATCACGCATCTCACCTTCAACCGTATCATGCGGAAGAGATTAGTAGCGATTCTGATGACTCGGATGAGGATCAATCTCTTGACCGCGATCTATTAGAAATCCACTGGTCTGATTCGGAATCTAATAGGACGGAATCGGAAACTGACCCAATTGTGTTGACGGAACCTACAATGGATGTAGAACGCGTTCACCGTCACAAACTCCGTAATAGATCTTATTCGTTTTAAATTCTGAATTCAATTCGTTCTGTCAGGAATTGGACCTTGGTGTAGAGAGTTCACCAAAGAAGTAAGACTTTAACTTTTCGTTGACAGAGGAGATATTATTGCATCCAAGGCAGCATTTGGATGGGGCGGATCCGGAGGTTGATCCAGATGTGTTGGTGGCTGCACGCCACCTATTGACGAGAGGGCGATTTCCTTCCCAGGCCTCCCTCTTTACAGAGGAGGACTTGGAAAATATCCGCCAAACTATTGGTCGGACTCAGCCTGTTAGACTGACGCCGGAGGAGGAACACTACCTTCCGAGGGCCGAAAGTCCGGAGCCAATTCCCGATCAAGCAGCGGGGGGTGATCCAGTTGCCCCAGCACCATCCTACAATTGGGCCATAAAGGTGGAAGTGCCGCATTACCAAAAAGCCAGGAAGGCTAAATTCTGGGGGGCCGATAAGGCCCGTCGAGGAATCTGTGGCAAGTGTGGCCAGAGTGGTCACAGATACTTTGATTGCCCCCAGTTCACTAAACAGAATTAAAAATTTTTTTACTAAAAAAAAAAAAAAAAAAAAAAGAATTACTTTATTTTTGTATTGACCCTTGTGGGGAGGGTAATTGCCCCACTTTAGAAATTAAAAATCATTAACTAAAACCATAAATAAAATGTTACCCATTGTCTTTGACAGTGTCACTAAACCAAATCCTGCTCCTTGCTTAATTTATACTTTACTTTCAGGTTTTGAACGGTTGAATAATTTAGTCAACTACATCGTATTCAATCCTAAACAATTTATTTTGAAGTTCTTATTCGGTCATCTGAAAATTTTTAATTGAATATAAAATTTAAAAACTTAAATGAATATAAAATTTATTAAGAAACAATTTTGGGTGATCAATTATCTGACGGAAGTCTCTTTGAGGAGAGCTCATCGGTTCGCCAGGTCTGTTCCCCCTTGGCTCACTCTTGGCAGGAGGGAGTTGTAACACGGCATTTTATTGCCGCGTTCCATATAACGAAAACTAATTAATTTATTGTCAATTTAACGCCAGAGCGGGAATCACACTTATTTCACTTCAAATATATCACTTTTTCTTTATCTTCATTCACATAAAATTCTATAATGTTGTCAATGAGCGAACCGTCAGATGATTGTTCACCGATCATATAAAATTAAGAATAACACTAACACTTTTCTATCTCTTACTTTACATGAAAATAAAACTCGGGGTTACGTTCCCCAATTCCACAATTGTCGGGTTGATCATCGACTTAAATATTCTTGAGGGAAGACATCAAGGGAGGTGTTTTCTGGCATGTATAATTGGATGTGAGTCCCAATTATTCTTCATTGCCAGAAAAACGAAGATTCACTTTCAATAACAGAGACCTGTCAAAACACTGGTCGTCGCCATCTTCCCGACACATGTTGGTGCAGCGCCCCTATCGGTCATTTATCGAACTGTCGTTCGACCGTCGATAACTAATAAAGTTACCATCTGACGCGCATCGATTACCAATGGTGGATCCTTGGTAACTCGGGCGAGACTCACCACGTAGACGAAGCGCGACAAACGGACGCGCTGACGCTGACGGGCAGCCATTTAATTCTCATTCTCGTTTTGGCGTTTGACAGAGTGTCAACACTTTGTGTTTAAAATTAAATATTGTGAGAAAATATAAATGAATATGAGTCGAGGACTGCTCCGTGGAAGACGGCGTATATCTGGTGAGTCTCTCATCAATTAAAGTGTCAAAGTGAACTTTCGGCGGGGTTGATCGCCAAAAATATTTATAATAAAAAAAACATTGTTCTACGAAAATTGTGATTTTCACAGGTCCCTTCAGGACCTGTCTCAGAATATTATCTAAATTTCTGTGTCTCACAGGTCCCTTTTGGACCTGTTTCTTATTATAATTAAAGTGTGGTGTTTCAATTACATTGGTGATTTTCCTTACCCACCCGCTCTCCTTGTTTACAGCTGGGCTAGCGTATTAAAATCTTTGAATAAATGGTTTGGTTATTTTCCACAAAATAACCTGGCGTCTCGGGCATTTAATTAAAATAAACCAAATATAACGGGTATTTTTCTCAAATCAACATTTAAATTAATTAATTAATATTAAAAATTTCAGTAAATTCCATTAAATAAATAAAATCAATCAAAATACACGTTATAATATATATAATATTTATATAAACATGGCGGCTTTTCAAAATGATGTCACACTTCAAAGGTGAGGGAGGTCAAGAAATTTGTGACAACCTATAAAAAATTGAGATAATGCGATAATTACACGAAACTACGATAATAAATGTGTCAGGGGGGGTGTCTGTAATTCTCAAAATATCTGTTACTGATTTTTCGTAACCTGTTAGCCACCTCTTAAGCATTATAATAAAAAAATATATATTATGTCTAACCTCTTAACCAAAAGTATTTGCCGTCATTTTCTTTGATGTTTTCAGCAATTTCTTCATAGGCCTTTTTGATAAGTTGCTTCCGATTTGCAAAGCGAGGAATATCAGAAAATTGTTTATCATATATAATTCTTTTTTTTTCCAGTTCATTAGCAAGGAGCTTTACAAGTTTCTTATCTTCCATATTGCTGACGTTTCAAAGATTTTTAATTTTTGGTTAAGTTAAATTAATTAAAAAAACAAACATTAACTTCAAGTTAATGTTTGAAATAAAGTATCATCCTTGTTTTAATGAATGAAAAACGAAGAAATCTTAAAACGTAATAATATAATAACTAAAATTTTATCCCACATTTTTACAAGTTAATAAAATTTTAAAAGAACAAAGTAAAATACAAATTATTTTGTTAATATTTTAATAAGCTAATCTTTAAAAAAATGACATTATTAATTATTCATAAAAATTCAATATTATCTATTTAAACATGTGGTATAATATGAGCCTTAATGAAAATTAAGCCAAAATTTTTTTAAAGCAATACTTTCTTTAACGGAACTTTTATTTAAACTAATTCTCAATCAGTATAATTTGCTTAAATAAAAACTAAAAACTTTCGTTCCATACAAATTCGTTCTTATAAGATTCGATCAACTGGAAATTTAAACTAATCTCTAAAACTGAATCAGTGGAAATCTACTGATTTTTTAATTACTAATTTTTAAGGCTCAGCACTTTTGTTAAGAGCATTATAATCTACAAAACTGCAAAGTATAAAGAAAATCGTCTGAAACTTTTTTTCAATGTGTTTTGTGCGGAGTTTTTGTTATCTAAAAATGTAAACCCTCTTAGCATTGGATATCGCGTGGATAACTCATTTTTGTCCCACGATAACCCTGAGATAACCCAGGGATATCATTGCGTGGGATAACTATAATTTAGCCTTACCCGTTTTCAATCCATAAATATTTATGAATTGCAAATTTTTGAAAATTATGCTTGCGGCGACTTCAGGACGAAAGTCACAATATAGATTCATTTGTTTAAATAATCTGAAAAATTCATTTATTATTATATGTTTTGTTCCTGACATTTAATTAAAAAAAATTAAATTTGTCAAAATAATTTAAAATGGACAGACATATTTTCGCCAATTTAAGCGGTAAGTTTATCATTCATTTATTTATCATTTTCAATGATTATTTGTTACTTATAATTATGGACTTATTTATGAAAGTAAACTATATTTGAAATAAATTGTTAATATAACCCTCAAAAAGATATTCTTATGAATTAAATTATGAATTTGAGAAAACCATAAAAAATTATGTTGTTTTTACTTCTATTCCAAAATTGAAATTTTGATTCGCATAAAATATAATTGTAATAATAAATCTTTTTTTATTTGATATTTCATTTGTTGCAGAATGTTCTTTTTTCATAAGGCGATATACATTAATTGATACTAATATAATTATGTAATAAAAACGTTATAACATATTTTATATATTCATCAGTTTTAAAGGGATATAATATTTGTATACTATAAGATGCAAAAAAGTAATTTTTGTAATTTTTTTCATAATTGTGTTTGTAAAATATTTCATTATTTATTAATTTTTTAAATTAATTAATATCTTGAAAAAAATAATAATAGTTTGAATGAGTGATTTTCATAAATTATTTTCTTCAAATTTTCCTCTTTAGGTATATATTTTAAACATTGCTAGGAAAAAAAAATTTTTAAATGTTGGTTTTCAAAAAAAAGTTTAAAATATTTTTTATTTTCAAAAAAATTATAATTTAAAGATTTTATTTCAAAATATAAAATTCATAGATTTAAAAAAAATCACGAGCTTCTCCCGATTAAACTAACTTCCCGGTTTTTCTCGATTTTCCAGTTCACTAGACACCCTGACACTTTTCTCTTCTTACTATTTCCTTCCTTTATTAAAATGTTTTTGTATTTATTTTCCTCTTTTTTCTGATCTTATTTCTTTATTATTTTTCTTATCTATACAATTTTCATTATTATTTTTTACACTTTTCTCCTTCCTTTTGCTATTTTTTTAAATTTTTTCCTTTTCTTTACATTTTTTAAAGTCACATATTTTTTTTAGAATCAACTCGCTGCCTCATTGTGGGCATGCACCTAGCAGGAAGCAACATCCGGGAAATTGCTAATGAAGTAAGATGTTCAACAAATACAGTTCGTTTGTGGATAAATAGGCATCAGCGTGGAGGGCTCTCTGCATTAAGTGACCATCGAAAATACAACCGACCGCAAAGAAAAACTAATTTGATTCAAGATGAAATTATTAACGAATATTTTACCGAAATGGAGCCATTCTCCACCTCAGCACGATTTTCTCATATTACGAATGGTGACATTAGTTCAGGC
Source organism: Leptopilina boulardi (assembly GCF_019393585.1). NCBI lineage: Eukaryota > Metazoa > Arthropoda > Insecta > Hymenoptera > Figitidae > Leptopilina > Leptopilina boulardi. Next base: position 109,844 of record NW_026137762.1, on the reverse strand, counting down.
ACAGTCAGAAGACGACTCAATGAAATGAACATTAAAAGCCGTCGTCCTGCATATAAATTTGCTTTAACCGATGCTCATCGTCAAGCACGTTTGGAATACGCAAGGCAGTATGTACGAGAAACGGAAGAATTCTGGACAAATGTTATATGCGTAGATGAGAAGTCGTTCTCCACTTCAGAAGATGGTCGTATTCGAGTTTGGCGAAGCGAAAGCAGCAGGCTCAAGGAGAATTGTGTTGTTGCAATGAAACATAGTGGCCGCATTTCTTGCAACTTTTGGGGTTGTTCTTCCATCTATGGAGTCGGTGTGCTGCAAGAGGTGGGAAGACATTTTAACGCAGCGGCTTACGTTGATCTGCTAGAAAATACTTTTCTTCCATATCTCGATATGATGTTTCCGAGGATTCAGCATGAGGAAGTAAAAGTAGTGCAGGATAACTCCAGAATCCACACGGCCCGTCTGACAACTCAATGGTATGAGAGACATCCTCGCATTACTTTACTTCCCCATCCTCCATATTCTCCGGATCTAAATCCTATCGAGAATCAATGGGCTATGGTGGTGAGAAAGTGGCAATCAGGTCAGGACAGAAATCTCGAAAACCTGATTGATCATGCTTACAGAAGTTGGCAAGAAATTGAAGAAACACCTGAAATTGTTGCCAACTCAATTCTCTCGATGCCAAGACGCCTACAGGCGGTCATTGACAATGACGGTTATTGGACCAAATATTAGTTTGAAGACATAAGACCTTGATGAAAAGATTTTTCCTTTTCTAGGTCATTTACAGGGATCATAGTTTTTCAAATTTTTTTTCATTACCTATTTTAAAAATAACGTAAATTTTTCCTCCATATAATTTATTTTTTGAATTAGTCATTTTTTCTTAACATATTTTAATCTAAAATTAAATTTCAACATTTCACGCAATTAGAAATTCATTAATTCTAAGTTTTTATCAATTTTAGTTTTAATTCGACAAATCACATTTAAATTTTTCCAAATTTATTTAATTTTTTGAAAGATCTCATTTTACTTTAATTTTAGTCAACTTCAAATTCTGACAATTAAAATTTATATCTTTTCAATTTTTAATGGATTAAAATTTTGTTCGATTGCATTGTTATAATGTTTATATTTATGTTATAATTCCCATTATATTGTTATTATATTGTTCACAAAAATTAAAAATTTATTTATCTTTGGTGTGAACTTTCGTTTGTAAAAGATTTCAATCGGTTCTTACAATTTTTCCATTTTACAATTTACTTCAATTTAACCAAATTTGGGTTAAGTTGAATTCGATCGAATTTTGAAGAATATAAATTTATTCATATTTTAATCAATTTTGTATTAAATCAAATCAAAGTAAAAATTTAACCTGTCCACAATCCATTAAAATGTTATGTGACCTAAGTTCATATCAATTTTAATTTCAAAGGTATGAACTTTAATGTGTTAAGCTATGTGTATTACTTTTCGATTCTGAAAAATTGTCCTTTTTAAATTATTGTTTTTGTTTATCCTAAATAAATATTGTTGTATAAAAAAGTTTTTATTATTAATTACTTTCTCAAGTACTGTTTTTATATTATTTACATTTTGAATATTTTATTACTTTTTTCTAAGTTATTAGTCAATAGAAACAAAAAATAATATTCTACCTTGATGCGTTCATCCATCTTTTTATTTACCAAAGAAAACAATTTTAGATCAATTAAACAAAAATATATAACTAATAAATAAGAAAAGTTTTTTTCACAAAAAATGTTTTTTAAAAAAAATAAACAAGATAATTTGTAGTATTTGACTTGTATCTGTCAATTTCTTTAAATTTACAAATGTTTAAGAAAGGTCTTCCACCCAAACTGACAATTATCTCTGATCGCTGGTTAAGTCGTTTGTCTTTTGATTTCACATCACAACTCAGTTTCTATGAATTTTTATGTTTAAAAAAACTGCACTCATGGCACCTCAAAACTTGAAGATTCGATGGAAATACCAAAGGTCAAATTATACCAACCATAATACTTCTCATTTGATGGGAATGTAATTATTTTCGAATTTATAAAATAATTAATGGGAAAAATGTAAATTTAATTTTTATAAAAGTTATTTATTTTTCCTATTTTTATTACTTAGAAAAATGAATGGTGTAACAATGTATATATAAATATTCTAATTTATTAATTGATTCTTTTATTTATTTTAAACTTTAATTATTTTTTTATTTTTCTCCACAATACTAAGTTTTTTCAGATACTCATAATTCACTATAAATAAAACATTCTCCTATTTTTAGTCTTTCTGTCATCAGAGAAAAGAGTTAACTAATTACTATTTTTTTAGTATTTATTTTCAACGGGTTAAGTTTACAGTAAATATTATAATTCCTTAATGGCAAATAGCATAAAAAATTTTTGTTTATAGATTTTTTGTTTATATTTTTGATTCCTATTAAAAAAAGACCTTATATTATTTATCGTTAAAGAAAAAATATCCATTGTTGACTTAAACTTATTTTGTTTTTTACAAAATTAGTTAATTCGTATTACCATTTATGGTCATGTTTTGTTTTTCGTAAATTGACGTTTCAGTTAATTGAAAACGTATCATTTTCCCTGGTTATAAATAAAAATATTAAAAATACGAAAAATGTTTTACTTAGTACAGTGGATATCTCAGAAAACTATCAGCATTGTGGAAGAATTCGAAGTTGTAAAAATAATGAAAGATTATGCTATTATTTCATGGAACAACAAAACATACAAGGCTAAAATATTAGCGATTAATGGTAAATAAATAATATAAATACGTATAGTTTTTACAAAACTTGATAGATTTTAATTTATGAATATAATTTTTTTAAAGCATTTTACATGTACTTTTCAATTCCAATAATTCCTTTTTGAAAAAAAGTTTATTTCCTCTCCTATTTACAAGGAGGAAATTAAATATTTGTAACAAAATGTTTTTTATTTTAACAATATTTTCATTCAAAAAAATTTTTATTTTAGTGAATTTAATTTTTTAACTATTTTTTTACTCTATGTATTCAATTTAACTTTTATTATTAGAGGACAAACAATGGTTGGAAAAATTAGAGGTGAACACAGCAGGTTTCATTATTGGTGAAACGGTACCAAATGGTAATTATTTGTAACATAAATTTATAATCCAGATTATAGGTTATAATAAACTATTGCAATTACAGGAACATTTTTATATTTTAATTTTGTTTTTAAGTTTCATAAAAGATCCCAAGTCAAAATTCCAATTCGGTACTAGCTAATTATTTAACAAACTTTTTAGATACTTTTCAGAGGCTAACCTAAATAGTGACTGATTAAAAATATATATAACGAGCTGCTTTAAAGAGACTGGACAGATTATGTGGCTAGAATTTCATTATATTATTTATAATTATTTACTTATATTTGACTTTATTCAAATATTTCAAATTAAATAACAATTTCTGAACAAACAACACTTGAATCCAAGAATTCAAACATAAATAAGCAAATAAAAAAATCAAAACAATCAATCACTTTAAAGTTTTTTATTAAAAAAATTGATAAACAAAAAATTACTTTTCCTATTAATGTTCCAGAAATAAAAAAGTTTTATAAAAATGACATTTTTTATTTTTAAAATAAAAAATTTTAAAAACCCTTAAATTATCATAACTATCTTGTATAGAATTTAGAAATGCATCAATTAACTTATTTGCAAACCGTTTATTATAAAATATTTTAAAGTTCTTGACATTTAAGAAAAAATTTTGAAAGTAAATTTTTTTATTTTTTTTCTTTAATTACAAAATTTTTATAAAATGATCCCAAAAATTTTCTATAACTTGGTAATATAACATTTTTGTAATGCTTTTCATATACATTTATCACAACTGCAGAAGAATTTGAACTTCCTGCCCAGACAAGTGCTGATCAATCTCCTAGTTCAGAAGAAGAAAAAAAAGAAGAAGCTGCAATGGTAGCTCAGTACGCAAATGAAGAAGCAGAAGAAAGAGGTCTTAATAATAATAATAATAATAATAATAATATTCCTATATCTCTCAACTCTCTCTCAACAAAATTTTTAAGTATGGTCGTAATATTACTTCTAAATGTAGGTTTCATTTGAGCTAATTCTTAATGTTAGTTTATTTCAAAATTTGAAGTAATCAATTCATTAATTACTTAATTTTTGATTTATAGATTAAAGTACTTTACGTTACATCAAAATTTTGATCAGATATGTCCTAATTTTTACATATATTTCAAGGTCGTTTTTTATGTTAAATTTAATTAATTGACATTCTTTTAACATTAGACTTCATTGAATGTCTCGAAGAACTATCAATTTTGTCACGTGAATCTTCAGAAATCTCAAATGTAGACGAAAGAGGAATTATTTCCAGAAAGAAAGTTATGATAGTAAATGAGAAGCTTGTTTTAGACCCGAAAAGTGACAGTGAATTTCTTAGATTTGCTGAACGTCCGGAAGAAATGGTTAGGCGATTGTTATTAGAATTGTTTGGCCGTGAAGAATTGAAATGTATGACTGCCATTGGCTATAAGAGGGGAGAAAATTCTGGAAGAGGAATTCCCGAAATTATACGAACTGCTGTCCTTGGTATATACATATATTATTTAAATTAGTATTACAATTTTTTAATGCATAGCTACAAATAATAATAATTTCCGCGCACCCCGCTACGCGGAGCAGTACATTGCGGAATTTTTAAATGATACTCTAATTTATACATCACCTACTCATATGTATTCTTAAAACAAAAAAAAGGATCATATTAGAAATATGTCTTTAATATATTTTCCCTTTTACACATTATAGATTTTGTTCAGAAAAATTCAAGTGGGTTGAGTTATGAAAGATACATAGAAGTAATAAATAATCAATGCCGAACTTTGAGAAACCCAAAAAAATCCAAGAAGTAAAGTGAAGAAATATTGCAATTATTACCATATTACCATACCAATTATTTCTGCAATGTTGCTGCAATATTTAAAATGTTGAGTCAATGTTGTCATTATTGCTACACGTTTCGGTACTAAATGAGTTATAATTAAAATTTGTTGGTGGCAATAACTTTACTCCAATTTTGAACTTTCTAAATAAACTTATTAAGTGAATTAAAGATTGCCTACGTTTGAATGTTCATAACAAACAAATTAATTGAAGAAAATAATTTCTAGTTTTTAGAAATGAAAGAGCAACTAAAATACTATCGATTGGTATAAAAAAATAAAAAAAATTTTTTTTTGCTTAAAGTCCATTTCACGACCGGACACATATTTAGTATAATTTACAGCAGTTGTAAATTTAAAAAGAATCGGACAAGTGCGAGTTACACTCGCACTGAAATCGAGAGTTCCGTACTCGAAGCAAACTTATTTGGTATAAAAACAAAAAAAAATTTTAAATATGTGTTGTATTTCAAATAATATAAGTGATACAAAAAGGAACAATTTTGTAAAATTTAAGAAAATTGTTCCTTTTTGTATCACTTATATTATTTGAAATACAACACATATTTAAAAATTTTTTTTGTTTTTATACCAAAGGAGGAACAATTTTCTTAAATTTTTTTTAATTGTTCCTTTTTGTATCACATATATTATTTAACATACAACACATATTTTTTAAACATTTGTTTTTATACCAAATAAGTTCGCTTCGAGTACGTAACCCTCGATTTCAGTGCGAGTGTAACTCGCACTTGTCCGATTTTATTTTATAAAAAATATTTTACTAAAAAATATAAGAAACATAATTTTATTTCAACTCGCAATATTTTTATTGTATTTATATTTTGCGTTTTAATTGAATTTAAATAATTTAAATCACTTAAATAAGTTAAACAAATTTATTGCTTTCTCCGCGAGGAACCAAAATTTTTATAAAATGAACATAAAGATCCTCCTATTTTATTTTAGAGTTATAACGACTAAAGAAATAAACTTAAGCAAAAAGTCCACTGTTTCCACTTCTTATCATGTTTATTAAATTATTTCTATAATCTACACATAAAAATACGTAAAAATAGTACATTTGAAGCCCTTTAGATAAAATTTTTTTCGTTTATGGAAGAAAATTCATGATTTTTTCTAAAATTATCAGTTTTTTCTTGACAGCTCCAGAAAAATCAACTCCAATCATCCTCGCTATATTTTTTTTTGTAATTTACACGTAAAAATACGTCGACATATATAAATTTGAATCAGTTTAGATAAACTTTTTTCGTTTTTTGCGGAAAAATACATTTTTTTCTTAAATTTATCATTTTTCTTCAAAAATTTGATAAAAATTGATCATCAACACCAATCGCGCTTAAATTTTTTCCCTGTATTTTCCACGCAAAAATACAGTTTTACAGCAAATATGAACTGTCTGGGTTGAATATTGTGTGCGCTAGGGATAATAAATCATTTTTTTCGAAATTTTTTATTTTTTCTTGACAACGCTATGTAAATTGATCTGAATCAAGTTCGCTGTATTTAGCCTGTAATTTTCACGTTAAAATACGTAAGTGTACCAAATTTGAGCTCTTTATGTCAAAAAATGTGGTTGCTAGGGGAGGGGGTACATAGTCATTTTTAGGCACTTTTCTTAAAAATTCATGGTTTTTCCTTGACAACGCTATGATAATCAACTCCAATCATGCTCGCTATATTTTTCCTGTAATCTACACGCGACAATACATATGTGTACCAAATTTCAGCCCTCCAGATAAATTCGTGTGGCCGCTAAGGGGGGGTACACAATTTCAAAAAAATCGATATTAATAGGGTTCCAAACAGAGTACGGAACCCTAAAAATAATTAACAACAAATATCAATAATAATTACTTAATTTATTATAAGCATGATAATTTTATTATTTTCAAGAAGATGCAAAAAAAGGCGTTGCCCTGTATAGCGGGGAAGCGAAGTTTTTGGTTAAATTTTTTACAGAAAGAAAATTATAAAAAAATAAAAAGAAAAAAACCGTCTCAATTTCCTCATTCATATTAAAATAAGCAAAACAGTAGCTTCTATGATTTAAATTTCTTCCTAATAAGTGAACCTGAAACCGTAAGAAAAACGTGGCAATTTCTTCAGTCATATTAAAATAAGTAAAACCGTGGATTGTATGATTTAATGATTCATAAGTGAACTTAAAACGGTGGGAAAAACCGTGGCAATTTCTTCACTCTTATTAAAATAAGCAAAACCATAGCTTGTATGATTTAGTTTTTTTCATGATAAGTGAATTTAAAACCGTGGGAAAACCGTGTCAATTTCTTCAGTCATATTAAAATAAGCAACACCGTGGATTGTATGACTTAGTTTTCTTATTGATAAGTGAACTTAAAACCGTGAAAAAACCGTGGCATCTTCTTTACTCTTATTAAAATAAGCAAAACCGTGTCTTGTTTAATTTAGAATTCTTCATGATAAGTGAACTTAAAACCGTGGGAAAACCGTGGCAATTTCTTCATTCCTATTTAAATAAGCAAAAACGTGGCTTGTATGATTTAAACTTCTACCTGTTACGTGAACCTATAACCGTTGGAAAAACCGTGGCTTGTTCTTCAGTCATTTTAAAATAAGCAAATCGTGGCTTCTATGATTTAGATTTCTTCGCAATAAGTGAACATAACACCGTGGGAAAACCGTAGCAAATTCTTCAATCCTATTAAAATAATCAAAACCGTGGCTTGTTTAATTTAGATTTCTTCATGATAAGTGAATTTAAAACCGTGGGAAAACCGTGGCAATTTCTTCAATCCTATTAAAATAAGCAAAACCGTGGCTTGTATGATATACATTTCTTCCTGATAAGTGAACTTAAAAACGTGCAATTTTTTCACATTAATTAAAATAAGCAAAACTATGGCTTGTATGATTTAAACTTCTTCCTGTTACGTGAACCTATAACCGTCGAAAAAACCGTGGCTTGTTCTTCAGTCATTTTAAAATAAGCAAATCGTGGCTTCTATGATTTAGATTTCTTCCCCATAAGTGAACATCAAACCGTGGGAAAACCGTGGCAATTTCTTCAATCCTATTAAAATAAGCAAAACCGTGGCTTGTATGCTTTAGATTTCCACCTGATGGGTGAACTTAAAAACAGTGCAATTTTTTCACAATAATTAAAATAAGCAAAACTGTGGCTTGTATGATTTAAACTTCTACCTGTTACGTGAACCTATAACCGTTGGAAAAACCGTGGCTTGTTCTTCAGTCATTTTAAAATAAGCAAATCGTGGCTTCTATGATTTAGATTTCTTCCCAATAAGTGAATATCAAACCGTGGGAAAACCGTGGCAATTTCTGCACACTTATTAAAATAAGCAAAACCGTGGCTTGTATGATTTATATTTCTTCCTAATAAGTGAACATAACACCGTGGGAAAACCGTGGCAATTTCTTCAATCCTATTAAAATAAGCAAAACCGTGGCTTGTATGACTTAGTTTTCTTAATGATAAGTGAACTTAAAACCCTGGGAAAACCGTAGCATTTTCTTTACTCTTTTTAAAATAAGCAAAACCGTGGCTTGTATGACTTAGTTTTCTTATTGATAAGTGAACTTAAAACCGCGGAAAAACCGTGGCATTTTCTTTACTCTTATTAAAAATGCAAAACCGTGGCTTGTTTAATTTAGATTTCTTCATAATAAGTGAATTTAAAACCGTGGGAAAACCGTGGCAATTTCTTCAATCCTATTAAAATATGCAAAACCGTGGCTTGCATAATGTAGATTTCTTCCTGAAAAGTAAACTTAAAAACGTGCAATTTTTCACATTAATTAAAATAAGCAAAACCATAGCTTGTATGATTTAGATTTCTTCCTGATAAGTGAACATAACACTTTGGGAAAACCGTGGCAATTTCTTCAATCCTATTAAAATAAGCAAAACCGTGGCTTGTATGACTCAGTTTTCTTCTTGATAAATGAACTTAAAACCGTGGCAAAACCGTGGTATCTTCTTTACTCTTATTAAAATAAGCAAAACCGTGGCTTGTTTAATTAAGATTTCTTCATGATAAGTAAACTTAAAACCGTGAGAAAACCGTGGCATTTTTTTTAAACCTATTAAAATAAGCAAAACCTTGACTTTTATGATTTAAATTTTTTCCTGATAAGTGAACTTAAAACCGTGGGAAAACCGTGGCAATTTCTTAACTCTTATAAAAATAAGCAAAACCGAGCCTTGTATAATTTAGATTTCTTCCTGATAAGTGAACTTTAAAACCGTGGGAAAACCATGTCAATTTCTTCAGTCATATTAAAATAAGCAACACCGTGGCTTGTATGACTTAGTTTTCTTATTGATAAGTGAACTTAAAACCCTGGGAAAACCGTGGCATCTTCTTTACTCTTATTAAAATAAGCAAAACCGTGTCTTGTTTAATTTAGAATTCTTCATGATAAGTGAACTTAAAACCGTGGGAAAACCGTGGCAATTTCTTCATTCCTATTTAAATAAGCAAAAACGTGGCTTGTATGATTTAAACTTCTACCTGTTACGTGAACCTATAACCGTTGGAAAAACCGTGGCTTGTTCTTCAGTCATTTTAAAATAAGCAAATCGTGGCTTCTATGATTAAGATTTCTTCGCAATAAGTGAACATAACACCGTGGGAAAACCGTAGCAAATTCTTCAATCCTATTAAAATAATCAAAACCGTGGCTTGTTTAATTTAGATTTCTTCATGATAAGTGAATTTAAAACCGTGGGAAAACCGTGGCAATTTCTTCAATCCTATTAAAATAAGCAAAACCGTGGCTTGTATGATATACATTTCTTCCTGATAAGTGAACTTAAAAACGTGCAATTTTTCACATTAATTAAAATAAGCAAAACCATAGCTTGTATGATTTAGATTTCTTCCTGATAAGTGAACATAACACTTTGGGAAAACCGTGGCAATTTCTTCAATCCTATTAAAATAAGCAAAACCGTGGCTTGTTTAATTTAGATTTCTTCATGATAAGTGAATTTAAAACCGTGGGAAAACCGTGGCAATTTCTTCAATCCTATTAAAATAAGCAAAACCGTGGCTTGTATGATATACATTTCTTCCTGATAAGTGAACTTAAAAACGTGCAATTTTTTCACATTAATTAAAATAAGCAAAACTATGGCTTGTATGATTTAAACTTCTTCCTGTTACGTGAACCTATAACCGTCGAAAAAACCGTGGTTTGTTCTTCAGTCATTTTAAAATAAGCAAATCGTGGCTTCTATGATTTAGATTTCTTCCCCATAAGTGAACATCAAACCGTGGGAAAACCGTGGCAATTTCTTCAATCCTATTAAAATAAGCAAAACCGTGGCTTGTATGATTTATATTTCTTCCTAATAAGTGAACATAACACCGTGGGAAAACCGTGGCAATTTCTTCAATCCTATTAAAATAAGCAAAACCGTGGCTTGTATGACTTAGTTTTCTTAATGATAAGTGAACTTAAAACCCTGGGAAAACCGTAGCATTTTCTTTACTCTTTTTAAAATAAGCAAAACCGTGGCTTGTATGACTTAGTTTTCTTATTGATAAGTGAACTTAAAACCGCGGAAAAACCGTGGCATTTTCTTTACTCTTATTAAAAATGCAAAACCGTGGCTTGTTTAATTTAGATTTCTTCATAATAAGTGAATTTAAAACCGTGGGAAAACCGTGGCAATTTCTTCAATCCTATTAAAATATGCAAAACCGTGGCTTGCATAATGTAGATTTCTTCCTGAAAAGTAAACTTAAAAACGTGCAATTTTTCACATTAATTAAAATAAGCAAAACCATAGCTTGTATGATTTAGATTTCTTCCTGATAAGTGAACATAACACTTTGGGAAAACCGTGGCAATTTCTTCAATCCTATTAAAATAAGCAAAACCGTGGCTTGTATGACTCAGTTTTCTTCTTGATAAATGAACTTAAAACCGTGGCAAAACCGTGGTATCTTCTTTACTCTTATTAAAATAAGCAAAACCGTGGCTTGTTTAATTAAGATTTCTTCATGATAAGTAAACTTAAAACCGTGAGAAAACCGTGGCAATTTCTTTAAACCTATTAAAATAAGCAAAACCTTGACTTTTATGATTTAAATTTTTTCCTGATAAGTGAACTTAAAACCGTGGGAAAACCGTGGCAATTTCTTAACTCTTATAAAAATAAGCAAAACCGAGCCTTGTATAATTTAGATTTCTTCCTGATAAGTGAACTTTAAAACCGTGGGAAAACCATGTCAATTTCTTCAGTCATATTAAAATAAGCAACACCGTGGCTTGTATGACTTAGTTTTCTTATTGATAAGTGAACTTAAAACCGTGAAAAAACCGTGGCATCTTCTTTACTCTTATTAAAATAAGCAAAACCGTGTCTTGTTTAATTTAGAATTCTTCATGATAAGTGAACTTAAAACCGTGGGAAAACCGTGGCAATTTCTTCATTCCTATTTAAATAAGCAAAAACGTGGCTTGTATGATTTAAACTTCTACCTGTTACGTGAACCTATAACCGTTGGAAAAACCGTGGCTTGTTCTTCAGTCATTTTAAAATAAGCAAATCGTGGCTTCTATGATTAAGATTTCTTCGCAATAAGTGAACATAACACCGTGGGAAAACCGTAGCAAATTCTTCAATCCTATTAAAATAATCAAAACCGTGGCTTGTTTAATTTAGATTTCTTCATGATAAGTGAATTTAAAACCGTGGGAAAACCGTGGCAATTTCTTCAATCCTATTAAAATAAGCAAAACCGTGGCTTGTATGATATACATTTCTTCCTGATAAGTGAACTTAAAAACGTGCAATTTTTTCACATTAATTAAAATAAGCAAAACTATGGCTTGTATGATTTAAACTTCTTCCTGTTACGTGAACCTATAACCGTCGAAAAAACCGTGGCTTGTTCTTCAGTCATTTTAAAATAAGCAAATCGTGGCTTCTATGATTTAGATTTCTTCCCCATAAGTGAACATCAAACCGTGGGAAAACCGTGGCAATTTCTTCAATCCTATTAAAATAAGCAAAACCGTGGCTTGTATGCTTTAGATTTCCACCTGATGGGTGAACTTAAAAACAGTGCAATTTTTTCACAATAATTAAAATAAGCAAAACTGTGGCTTGTATGATTTAAACTTCTACCTGTTACGTGAACCTATAACCGTTGGAAAAACCGTGGCTTGTTCTTCAGTCATTTTAAAATAAGCAAATCGTGGCTTCTATGATTTAGATTTCTTCCCAATAAGTGAATATCAAACCGTGGGAAAACCGTGGCAATTTCTGCACACTTATTAAAATAAGCAAAACCGTGGCTTGTATGATTTATATTTCTTCCTAATAAGTGAACATAACACCGTGGGAAAACCGTGGCAATTTCTTCAATCCTATTAAAATAAGCAAAACCGTGGCTTGTATGACTTAGTTTTCTTAATGATAAGTGAACTTAAAACCCTGGGAAAACCGTAGCATTTTCTTTACTCTTTTTAAAATAAGCAAAACCGTGGCTTGTATGACTTAGTTTTCTTATTGATAAGTGAACTTAAAACCGCGGAAAAACCGTGGCATTTTCTTTACTCTTATTAAAAATGCAAAACCGTGGCTTGTTTAATTTAGATTTCTTCATAATAAGTGAATTTAAAACCGTGGGAAAACCGTGGCAATTTCTTCAATCCTATTAAAATATGCAAAACCGTGGCTTGCATAATGTAGATTTCTTCCTGAAAAGTAAACTTAAAAACGTGCAATTTTTCACATTAATTAAAATAAGCAAAACCATAGCTTGTATGATTTAGATTTCTTCCTGATAAGTGAACATAACACTTTGGGAAAACCGTGGCAATTTCTTCAATCCTATTAAAATAAGCAAAACCGTGGCTTGTATGACTCAGTTTTCTTCTTGATAAATGAACTTAAAACCGTGGCAAAACCGTGGTATCTTCTTTACTCTTATTAAAATAAGCAAAACCGTGGCTTGTTTAATTAAGATTTCTTCATGATAAGTAAACTTAAAACCGTGAGAAAACCGTGGCATTTTTTTTAAACCTATTAAAATAAGCAAAACCTTGACTTTTATGATTTAAATTTTTTCCTGATAAGTGAACTTAAAACCGTGGGAAAACCGTGGCAATTTCTTAACTCTTATAAAAATAAGCAAAACCGAGCCTTGTATAATTTAGATTTCTTCCTGATAAGTGAACTTTAAAACCGTGGGAAAACCATGTCAATTTCTTCAGTCATATTAAAATAAGCAACACCGTGGCTTGTATGACTTAGTTTTCTTATTGATAAGTGAACTTAAAACCGTGAAAAAACCGTGGCATCTTCTTTACTCTTATTAAAATAAGCAAAACCGTGTCTTGTTTAATTTAGAATTCTTCATGATAAGTGAACTTAAAACCGTGGGAAAACCGTGGCAATTTCTTCATTCCTATTTAAATAAGCAAAAACGTGGCTTGTATGATTTAAACTTCTACCTGTTACGTGAACCTATAACCGTTGGAAAAACCGTGGCTTGTTCTTCAGTCATTTTAAAATAAGCAAATCGTGGCTTCTATGATTAAGATTTCTTCGCAATAAGTGAACATAACACCGTGGGAAAACCGTAGCAAATTCTTCAATCCTATTAAAATAATCAAAACCGTGGCTTGTTTAATTTAGATTTCTTCATGATAAGTGAATTTAAAACCGTGGGAAAACCGTGGCAATTTCTTCAATCCTATTAAAATAAGCAAAACCGTGGCTTGTATGATATACATTTCTTCCTGATAAGTGAACTTAAAAACGTGCAATTTTTCACATTAATTAAAATAAGCAAAACCATAGCTTGTATGATTTAGATTTCTTCCTGATAAGTGAACATAACACTTTGGGAAAACCGTGGCAATTTCTTCAATCCTATTAAAATAAGCAAAACCGTGGCTTGTTTAATTTAGATTTCTTCATGATAAGTGAATTTAAAACCGTGGGAAAACCGTGGCAATTTCTTCAATCCTATTAAAATAAGCAAAACCGTGGCTTGTATGATATACATTTCTTCCTGATAAGTGAACTTAAAAACGTGCAATTTTTTCACATTAATTAAAATAAGCAAAACTATGGCTTGTATGATTTAAACTTCTTCCTGTTACGTGAACCTATAACCGTCGAAAAAACCGTGGTTTGTTCTTCAGTCATTTTAAAATAAGCAAATCGTGGCTTCTATGATTTAGATTTCTTCCCCATAAGTGAACATCAAACCGTGGGAAAACCGTGGCAATTTCTTCAATCCTATTAAAATAAGCAAAACCGTGGCTTGTATGATTTATATTTCTTCCTAATAAGTGAACATAACACCGTGGGAAAACCGTGGCAATTTCTTCAATCCTATTAAAATAAGCAAAACCGTGGCTTGTATGACTTAGTTTTCTTAATGATAAGTGAACTTAAAACCCTGGGAAAACCGTAGCATTTTCTTTACTCTTTTTAAAATAAGCAAAACCGTGGCTTGTATGACTTAGTTTTCTTATTGATAAGTGAACTTAAAACCGCGGAAAAACCGTGGCATTTTCTTTACTCTTATTAAAAATGCAAAACCGTGGCTTGTTTAATTTAGATTTCTTCATAATAAGTGAATTTAAAACCGTGGGAAAACCGTGGCAATTTCTTCAATCCTATTAAAATATGCAAAACCGTGGCTTGCATAATGTAGATTTCTTCCTGAAAAGTAAACTTAAAAACGTGCAATTTTTCACATTAATTAAAATAAGCAAAACCATAGCTTGTATGATTTAGATTTCTTCCTGATAAGTGAACATAACACTTTGGGAAAACCGTGGCAATTTCTTCAATCCTATTAAAATAAGCAAAACCGTGGCTTGTATGACTCAGTTTTCTTCTTGATAAATGAACTTAAAACCGTGGCAAAACCGTGGTATCTTCTTTACTCTTATTAAAATAAGCAAAACCGTGGCTTGTTTAATTAAGATTTCTTCATGATAAGTAAACTTAAAACCGTGAGAAAACCGTGGCAATTTCTTTAAACCTATTAAAATAAGCAAAACCTTGACTTTTATGATTTAAATTTTTTCCTGATAAGTGAACTTAAAACCGTGGGAAAACCGTGGCAATTTCTTAACTCTTATAAAAATAAGCAAAACCGAGCCTTGTATAATTTAGATTTCTTCCTGATAAGTGAACTTTAAAACCTTGGGAAAACCATGTCAATTTCTTCAGTCATATTAAAATAAGCAACACCGTGGCTTGTATGACTTAGTTTTCTTATTGATAAGTGAACTTAAAACCGTGAAAAAACCGTGGCATCTTCTTTACTCTTATTAAAATAAGCAAAACCGTGTCTTGTTTAATTTAGAATTCTTCATGATAAGTGAACTTAAAACCGTGGGAAAACCGTGGCAATTTCTTCATTCCTATTTAAATAAGCAAAAACGTGGCTTGTATGATTTAAACTTCTACCTGTTACGTGAACCTATAACCGTTGGAAAAACCGTGGCTTGTTCTTCAGTCATTTTAAAATAAGCAAATCGTGGCTTCTATGATTAAGATTTCTTCGCAATAAGTGAACATAACACCGTGGGAAAACCGTAGCAAATTCTTCAATCCTATTAAAATAATCAAAACCGTGGCTTGTTTAATTTAGATTTCTTCATGATAAGTGAATTTAAAACCGTGGGAAAACCGTGGCAATTTCTTCAATCCTATTAAAATAAGCAAAACCGTGGCTTGTATGATATACATTTCTTCCTGATAAGTGAACTTAAAAACGTGCAATTTTTCACATTAATTAAAATAAGCAAAACCATAGCTTGTATGATTTAGATTTCTTCCTGATAAGTGAACATAACACTTTGGGAAAACCGTGGCAATTTCTTCAATCCTATTAAAATAAGCAAAACCGTGGCTTGTTTAATTTAGATTTCTTCATGATAAGTGAATTTAAAACCGTGGGAAAACCGTGGCAATTTCTTCAATCCTATTAAAATAAGCAAAACCGTGGCTTGTATGATATACATTTCTTCCTGATAAGTGAACTTAAAAACGTGCAATTTTTTCACATTAATTAAAATAAGCAAAACTATGGCTTGTATGATTTAAACTTCTTCCTGTTACGTGAACCTATAACCGTCGAAAAAACCGTGGTTTGTTCTTCAGTCATTTTAAAATAAGCAAATCGTGGCTTCTATGATTTAGATTTCTTCCCCATAAGTGAACATCAAACCGTGGGAAAACCGTGGCAATTTCTTCAATCCTATTAAAATAAGCAAAACCGTGGCTTGTATGATTTATATTTCTTCCTAATAAGTGAACATAACACCGTGGGAAAACCGTGGCAATTTCTTCAATCCTATTAAAATAAGCAAAACCGTGGCTTGTATGACTTAGTTTTCTTAATGATAAGTGAACTTAAAACCCTGGGAAAACCGTAGCATTTTCTTTACTCTTTTTAAAATAAGCAAAACCGTGGCTTGTATGACTTAGTTTTCTTATTGATAAGTGAACTTAAAACCGCGGAAAAACCGTGGCATTTTCTTTACTCTTATTAAAAATGCAAAACCGTGGCTTGTTTAATTTAGATTTCTTCATAATAAGTGAATTTAAAACCGTGGGAAAACCGTGGCAATTTCTTCAATCCTATTAAAATATGCAAAACCGTGGCTTGCATAATGTAGATTTCTTCCTGAAAAGTAAACTTAAAAACGTGCAATTTTTCACATTAATTAAAATAAGCAAAACCATAGCTTGTATGATTTAGATTTCTTCCTGATAAGTGAACATAACACTTTGGGAAAACCGTGGCAATTTCTTCAATCCTATTAAAATAAGCAAAACCGTGGCTTGTATGACTCAGTTTTCTTCTTGATAAATGAACTTAAAACCGTGGCAAAACCGTGGTATCTTCTTTACTCTTATTAAAATAAGCAAAACCGTGGCTTGTTTAATTAAGATTTCTTCATGATAAGTAAACTTAAAACCGTGAGAAAACCGTGGCAATTTCTTTAAACCTATTAAAATAAGCAAAACCTTGACTTTTATGATTTAAATTTTTTCCTGATAAGTGAACTTAAAACCGTGGGAAAACCGTGGCAATTTCTTAACTCTTATAAAAATAAGCAAAACCGAGCCTTGTATAATTTAGATTTCTTCCTGATAAGTGAACTTTAAAACCTTGGGAAAACCATGTCAATTTCTTCAGTCATATTAAAATAAGCAACACCGTGGCTTGTATGACTTAGTTTTCTTATTGATAAGTGAACTTAAAACCGTGAAAAAACCGTGGCATCTTCTTTACTCTTATTAAAATAAGCAAAACCGTGTCTTGTTTAATTTAGAATTCTTCATGATAAGTGAACTTAAAACCGTGGGAAAACCGTGGCAATTTCTTCATTCCTATTTAAATAAGCAAAAACGTGGCTTGTATGATTTAAACTTCTACCTGTTACGTGAACCTATAACCGTTGGAAAAACCGTGGCTTGTTCTTCAGTCATTTTAAAATAAGCAAATCGTGGCTTCTATGATTAAGATTTCTTCGCAATAAGTGAACATAACACCGTGGGAAAACCGTAGCAAATTCTTCAATCCTATTAAAATAATCAAAACCGTGGCTTGTTTAATTTAGATTTCTTCATGATAAGTGAATTTAAAACCGTGGGAAAACCGTGGCAATTTCTTCAATCCTATTAAAATAAGCAAAACCGTGGCTTGTATGATATACATTTCTTCCTGATAAGTGAACTTAAAAACGTGCAATTTTTTCACATTAATTAAAATAAGCAAAACTATGGCTTGTATGATTTAAACTTCTTCCTGTTACGTGAACCTATAACCGTTGGAAAAACCGTGGCTTGTTCTTCAGTCATTTTAAAATAAGCAAATCGTGGCTCCTATGATTTAGATTTCTTCGCAATAAGTGAACATAACACCGTGGGAAAACCGTAGCAAATTCTTCAATCCTATTAAAATAATCAAAATCGTGGCTTGTTTAATTTAGATTTCTTCATGATAAGTGAATTTAAAACCGTGGGAAAACCGTGGCAATTTCTTCAATCCTATTAAAATAAGCAAAACCGTGGCTTGTATGATATACATTTCTTCCTGATAAGTGAACTTAAAAACGTGCAATTTTTTCACATTAATTAAAATAAGCAAAACTATGGCTTGTATGATTTAAACTTCTTCCTGTTACGTGAACCTATAACCGTCGAAAAAACCGTGGCTTGTTCTTCAGTCATTTTAAAATAAGCAAATCGTGGCTTCTATGATTTAGATTTCTTCCCCATAAGTGAACATCAAACCGTGGGAAAACCGTGGCAATTTCTTCAATCCTATTAAAATAAGCAAAACCGTGGCTTGTATGCTTGATTAGTGAACCTAAAACCGTAGGAAAAACCGTTGAAATTTTTTCACTTTTATTAAAATAAGCAAAACCATAGCTTGTATGATTTAGATTTCTTCCTGATAAGTTAAAATAAAACCGTTAGAAAACAGTGGAAATTTCTTCAGTTATATTAAAATAAGCAAAACCGTGGCTTCTATGACTTCTTGATAAATGAAGTTAAAACCGTGGCATTTTCTTTACTCTTATTAAAATAAGCAAAACCGTTGCTTGTTTCATTTAGATTTCTTCATGATAAGTGAACTTAAAACCGTTGGAAAACCGTGGCTATTTTTTCAATCCTATTAAAATAAGCAAAACCGTGGCTTGTTTAATTTAGATTTCTTCATGATAAGTGAATTTAAAACCGTGGGAAAACCGTGGCAATTTCTTCAATCCTATTAAAATAAGCAAAACCGTGGCTTGTATGATATACATTTCTTCCTGATAAGTGAACTTAAAAACGTGCAATTTTTTCACATTAATTAAAATAAGCAAAACTATGGCTTGTATGATTTAAACTTCTTCCTGTTACGTGAACCTATAACCGTCGAAAAAACCGTGGCTTGTTCTTCAGTCATTTTAAAATAAGCAAATCGTGGCTTCTATGATTTAGATTTCTTCCCCATAAGTGAACATCAAACCGTGGGAAAACCGTGGCAATTTCTTCAATCCTATTAAAATAAGCAAAACCGTGGCTTGTATGCTTGATTAGTGAACCTAAAACCGTAGGAAAAACCGTTGAAATTTTTTCACTTTTATTAAAATAAGCAAAACCATAGCTTGTATGATTTAGATTTCTTCCTGATAAGTTAAAATAAAACCGTTAGAAAACAGTGGAAATTTCTTCAGTTATATTAAAATAAGCAAAACCGTGGCTTCTATGACTTCTTGATAAATGAAGTTAAAACCGTGGCATTTTCTTTACTCTTATTAAAATAAGCAAAACCGTTGCTTGTTTCATTTAGATTTCTTCATGATAAGTGAACTTAAAACCGTTGGAAAACCGTGGCTATTTTTTCAATCCTATTAAAATAAGCAAAACCGTGGCTTGTTTAATTTAGATTTCTTCATGATAAGTGAACTTAAAATCGTGGGAAAACCGTGGCATTTTCTTTACTCTTATTAAAATAAGCAAAACCGTGTCTTGCTTAATTTAGAATTCTTTATGATAAGTGAATTTAAAACCGTGGCAATTTCTTCAATCCTATTAAAATATGCAAAACCGTGGCTTGTTTAATTTAGATTTCGTCATGATAAGTGAACTTAAAACCGTGGGAAAACAGTGGCAATTTCTTCAAACCTATTAAAATAAGCAAAACCGTGACTTGTATGCTTTAGATTTCCTCCTGATAAGTGAACTTAAAACCGTGCAATTTTTTCACATTAATTAAAATAAGCAAAACTGTGGCTTGTATGATTTAAACTTCTTCCTGTTACGTGAACCTATATCCGTTGGAAAAACCGTGGCTTGTTCTTCAGTCATTTTGAAATAAGCAAATCGAGGCTTCTATGATTTAGATTTCTTCCCAATATGTGAACACCAAACCGTGGGAAAACCGTGGCAATTTCTGAACTCTTATTAAAATAAGCAAAACAGAGCCTTGTATAATTTAGATTTCTTCCTGATAAGTGAATATAAAACCGTAGGAGAAACCGTGGCTTGTTGTTCAGTCATATTAAAATAAGCAAAACCGTGGCTTGTATGCTTGATAAGTGAACCTAAAACCGTAGGAAAAACCGTTGAAATTTTTTCACTCTTATTAAAATAAGCAAAACCATAGCTTGTATGATTTAGATTTCTTCCTGATAAGTTAAAATAAAACCGTGAGAAAACAGTGGAAATTTCTTCAGTTATATTAAAATAAGCAAAACCGTGGCTTCTATGACTTCTTGATAAATGAAGTTAAAACCGTGGCAAAACCGTGGCATTTTCTTTACTCTTATTAAAATAAGCAAAACCGTTGCTTGTTTCATTTAGATTTCTTCAATCCTATTAAAATAAGCAAAAACGTGGCTTGTATGACTTAGTTTTCTTATTGATAAGTGAACTTAAAAGCGTGGGAAAACCGTGTCATTTTCTTTACTCTTATTAAAAAAAGCAAAACCGTGGATTTAGATTAGATTTTTTCATTATAAGTGAACTTAAAACCGTGGGAAAACCGTGGCAATTTCTTTAAACCTATTAAAATAAGCAAAACTGTGGCTTGTATGATTTAGATTTTTTCCTGATAATTGAACTTAAAACCGTGGGAAAACCGTGGCAATTTCTTTACTCTTATTAAAATAAGCAAAACCGAGCCTTGTATAATTTAGATTTCTTCCTGATAAGTGAACTTTAAAACCGTGGCAATTTCTTCAATTTTATGAAAATAGGCAAATCTGACGCATATATTATTTAAATTACATGCTGATAAGTCAACTTAAAAACGTGGCAATTTTTTCACATTAATTAAAATAAGCAAAACTGTGGCTTGTATGATTTAAATTTTTTCCTGATAAGGGAACCTAAAAGTGTAGGAAAAACCGTGGCAATTTCTTCAGTCATATTAAAGTAAACAAAACCGTGTCAATTTCTTCAATTCTATTAAAATAAGCAAAACCGCGGCTTAAATGATTTAGATTTCTTCCTAATAAGGGAGCATAAAACCGTGGGAGAACCGTGGCAATTTCTTCACTCTTATTAAAAAAGCAACTGTGGCATGTATGATTTAGATTACATCACGATAAATCAACTTAAAACCGTGATAAGAAAATTTTAAACCAAGGCAAAAACGTGGCAATGTTTTTAATCTTAATAAAAAAAGGAAAAAAATGTGGCAAAGCCGTGGAAATTTCGTCAATTCTATGAAAATATGCAAAACTGTGTCTTGCATGATTTAAATTTCTTCCTGTTATGTGAACCTAAAACCGTAGGAAAAACCGTGGCTTCTTCTTCAATTATATCAAAATAAGCAAAACCGTGGCTTTTAGGATTTAAATTTTTTCCTGATAAGTGAACTTAAAACCGTGACAAAGACGTGGCAATTTCTTCAATCCTATTAAAATAATCAAAACCGTAGCTTGTATGACTTAAATTTCTTCCTGATAAGTGAACTTAAAACCGTGGAAAATCCGTGGCTATTTCTTCATTCTTATTAAAATACGAAAAACCGTTGCATGTATGATTTAAATTTCTTCTTGGTATGTAAACTAAATTGGTGGGAAAAGAGTTGCTAATTCTTTAATCTTATAAAAATAAGGAAAATCGTCGCCTTGAGCATTGATAAAGAGTTTGAATCAACACTTAAGTCATGATTAAGTCTTAAATTATTGTCAATTGTCTAAATCATTCCCTGAGCTATGATCGAAAGTCTGAATTTAGTCTTGAGCCATGATCAATGCTGTAGCAATGATTTTGAGTTTGAATCAAGTCTTGAGGCATGATCAATCCTTGTGATAAAATCAGAACTTGATGTAGAATCAAGCTTCAAGTCACTGTCTAACCTTAATTCATTTTTTTGGCTTAATGTTGTGTAGCCCAAAACCTATTGGTTTTTGAGGGTTTTGCCATCAACATTTTTTGTTCAGGAGATTATTAGCAACAAATCTGCAAAGTATAACAAAATTTTACCTACTTGTTTCCCATGTATCTTGTGCAGGGTCATTTTTTCCCTTATATGTAGGGGAGAGGGCCCCAAGATGGACATAGTTTTGATTTTGTGCTCCAGAATCCAAACGTTTTAGGATATTTAAAAATGGTGCATACCGTATGAATAAATAAGGTATCCTTTTGCCATAAAGAAAAAATTTTAATTTAAAAACATACATTTTTTAAAGAATTTTTTCAAATTGTTGTAAATTTCGATTTAAAAAAAAGTGGCCCCAAGATAGACACCTTCATAAAATGCATTAAAAAATGGATAAAATAAAAATAAAATATCAAGTAAAGATTTTTAAACCAATTTTCTGTTTCTTTATTATATTTTTTAAATGTTAAAAATTAAATAATTTTGGGAACGTTCACATATGACGTCACACATTAGGGGGTAGGGGGGGGGTCTTGGTCAAACGTGACATGGCATACGGGGGGGTTCAGTTCCTTCGTGATGTCACGAAGTATGTTTACTACTTTCATAGTAGAATTTTGAATTTGATACCTTTTCCCGCGAATCGAATATCAAGGCCCTGTGATATGTCATGCGTACTATATCATCATATTAGTACTGCTTTATACTAAATATAGATTAAGCTAAAATTTTGATAGTATAAAGTGTTAATATTTCTTAAAATAATTCTTATAAAATATTGGAAAACTGTTAGAACATCCGTACAATCCCGTCACTTCTCGCAATCTTTAAAAAAATTTTAAATTATTTATAATAATTATTTCAATAAATATCAATACTTTTACTAATCACTGGAAAAATGAGTTATTAAACTTTAAGTTTAATAACTCTGTTTAAGCAAAAAATATTTATAAGTATATAATTGCAAGAAAAAATAAATTATTTTTATCAGAAACTCTTTTTATTACATTTAAGTAATCTTAACATTTATTATTTCTTTAAAAACAATTTTAATACCTTAGAAAATTTTTAAGATTTAAAAAAAACAAAAAAAGGGGGGGGGTGTTTAAAGAACGTGACGTCCATTATCAAGGGGGTCTTGTCAAATCGTGACAGAGCTTGACAAAGGGGGGTAGGGGTCAAAAAAGCTGAAATTTAGCGTGACGTCATATGTGAACGTTCCCTTTGTAAGAAAATTAATTTTAATGTGAATAATTAAATTAAATTAATTTATTAAATTTATCCGATCCAATTTATTTAATTTATAATTTATTTAATAAGAGATTAGTTATTTTATAATTAATTAAAAGAAATTAACAATAAATCCAGCTCTAAGCTGAATTGTCTGAGTTACAATTCGGACATTCGTACCAGGGTCCGTAGATTTTGGCGCACTTTGAATGCACTTCTCTATGACAGATTTCAATTCTCTTTTGATAACAACGCAATTTCGAAGTGGAAAAAGAAAAAATTTGAATTATGAGGCTTAGAGCATTATTAAGAAACTTTAACATTGAAAATAAATAAAATTAAGAAATTAAGATGTGATGTCCATCTTAGGGCCACCAGACTGTCCATCTTAGGACCAATGACCCCATTTTTTTGGGTCAAATAAAAATTATTTACAAACACAGTGTCAACCGAATCATTTCAGAATACTATTATACGATAAATAAATTAAGTTATTACGATATGCACCTATTCGAAATCAAAAATATAGATAATTTTACCGACTGAAATAAAAACTGTTACAAAACTTTTTAAAACGAAAATTCCACGTGATATGTGTTACAGGAAGAAAAATAATTCTTTCCGATCCGTGTTTATATGAAAAGCTTCATCTAAACAAACTAAATCAGTAAAAAAAAATCACGAGGCGATATATATTTATACGAAAATTTTATATCAAATGTCCATCTTGGGGCCCTCTCCCCTAATAAAATAAAATAACTCAAGTTGAACGATTCTGAAAACAATGATTCTTCATTCGTGTTTATTTGTTTTTTAAGCTTTACTTATATTTAGAATTACGATTGAAGGAAAAAATTCGTAAATATTTTTTGCACAAATTTTCAGAAATTTACATATTTGTTTGAAAGTTTTGTAAATTATTATCACCAACGATGAAAATAATAAAATTAGAAAAAGTGTGAGAAAACCTTGGCTTCTCTGTTTTTCGATTTTATATATCCAAAAACAGAGGTTTTTCTTTTTATCGAGTTGAAACATTCAAAATTGTGTCTTCAGAAATTAAAAATTTTTCCTAGGAAAAATGTTTTTAAAAACGCTTTTTGACACCCCTACATTTACTGTGGTTTAGACGTTCTCTGTTTTGGTAGTTAAAAGCAACTTATGAAAGATTTATTTAAAGAAATACATATTTTGTTTGTAAAAGGAATTTTTAATTACGTATATTAAATCTGATTTTAAATTTTCATTTGGATCATTATTTCTAAACTATTCCATTATTTAATAATATTCTATTATTAAATTATTAATGTTATGGAATATTAATAATACTTTACTATTTCCATTATTCCACCTGAAAAATAAAAAATAGTAAAGTAGATAAAAAATATAATAGTATTTTATAAATTTTCACAAAAGTAGTTTACGGATAATTAAAAAATAATGTAAAAGTTTTAAATTTTTTTTGTTTTGAATATTATTTTTCCGTAGATGAAAATAAATAAAAATGATTTAAAAATTAAAAAGCTAGCCTGGGCTTATTTTGTTGTATGTAAAAATTAATTGTTTTCCGAATTAGATAAATTTTTTTTAGAATGTAGTCGATGTAAATGTGGTATAAAATTATTCTTTTGATAATTCAGATTGAATTTCAGAAAAAATAAATTACGGCACCCTATTGTCGGTGTCCTAACCTTTGTTTTAATAGAAAAGAATATTTCGAGTTTTGAGTTTTTATGGTTAAGATAAATAAAAAGGTAAAAGTTAAGTGAATAAATATCAATATTTTGAAAAATAATAAATCATAATTGAAGCTTTTATTTATATAACCAAAAAAAATTTTATTGTTTTTATGTTTATAACCCTTAAAATTATTTTTTCTTTATTGAAAATATTAAGTTTATATGTTACTTTTACTTATCCCTTATCTTGTAAATTTCTACACAAACGTCAATTTCAATATATGAAAAATTTCATTTATCAAACACAATATATTTAATAAATTACTATAACATTTTGAATTATTTCTGATTTTATTTATGAGGTTAAACAATTGTGTTTATATTTTCGATAACGGTGACCAACGATGACTCCGATTTACATGACAGCAGTTCGGACATAGATTACGAAACTATTAGTATCGCCACAGATTCTCAACTTTTAGCTCCAACTTCAAGTACAAGGCATTCGTGGATTCTACTGTACAATTTTTATGACACTGAAGTTACCAACGTTGAATCGACAAAAAGAATTTTTCTTTTAAGATTGAATATTTCCCTGCCTTGGTTGAGAAATTTTAATGTTTGAATGTTACCCGCTTTGACTGTAAATAAAATTTAAAAAAATGTTTTTAATTTACATTTTGACGATAAATTATATACATACTATTAAATACGTAATATAATTTGTGTATTTATTTTATAGATAGTGCAGAAGATTTAAATGACCGAAATGTTCAAAAACGATTATGTTTTCCAAATAAACGAAATCTTAGTTTGAATCATGATATTTCACATGAGGAACCCATTCAGCAACGAGATAATCCGGTAATTTTGAATTGTTTAATTCTTTCAATATAAAATTTATATCTATAAATAGGCTGTGGTCTACACTTTTGTTAACGTTTTTAAAAAATCCTTTTTTTAAAATTATTGCCCTTTAGAAACGGCACTGATCGTAAAAATGATAAACATTGATTTTAAAACACTTCTTTCTCAAATTATAGACACTTCTTATAAAATCGGCCAAACTACAAAGATTGCTTATATTATAAATTTCCTAAATCCGAATGATTTTTATAATTAATCATTTATTTATAACTATGTTTAATTTATAATATGACTATTTATAAACATGTTTCATTTTGAAATAGTATAAAATTTAAATTTTAAATAATTTCAAAATTTATACAAAATGTAGTTTCTTAAAAAAATTTTATACCATAATTTTTTTTGCTATTAGTTACATTTTTCAATGTATATTTAATTGAAAAATTTTCGAATAGTCAAAATTTCGTATTATTAAGTATAATTTTCGTAAGCAATTGGATTTAAGAATTATGCTAAGTGAACTTTATTTTTTCTTTGAATAATTAAATTTTCAAAAGCATTTTTAAAAATTTAATTTCAAAACATTTCAAACAGACAATGCTTTATCAGATTTTTTGGTTATGTCAGGTATAAAAAAACATCACATGAGGTTTGATTTTACTTAGCAAAGTATTAAGAAAGTAGTCTGCTCCCCTACTTATATATGTTTGAAATTGTTTTATAATGGTAAAAAAATTAATTTCTTAGATGAAAATAGTATAAATAATTTTAAAATAATTTACTATTAGTAATTTACGCCAGCTTTATGGAAAGTTTACAAATAATTAAATCGAGGATAAAATAGTAAGAAAATAGTACAGAGCAGTACGAAAATTTTGTATAAACAGAATGCATTTACTTTTTTAAAATAAAAATAAGAAAAAGATTAAATTTTAAAAAAATATTAAATTTGTTATAGGTATTTCAACACAGAAAATTAAAAAGCATTAAAATAAGCTGCAACGCTTCTTATTTTAATCAAATTTTGCTTATTTTAATCCATTATGGTATTAAAATAAGCAAAATTGGATTAAAATAATAAGCGTTGCAGCTTATTTTAATACCTTTTAATTTTCTGTGAATATATTTAATTATCTAAACAATATTTTTTCTTTATATTTAGAAAATATAAATTTTTACATTGAAAAATTATATAAGAATAGTATGTACATTTTCTACCTGAAGACGGTTATTACCCCAGTGTGGTAATGTACGCTCCTGTTTTTCTTTGAGCTGTCTTCAAAGAATTGAAATTTTATAAATTTAAATTGAAAACAATTCGACTCTAAAGTTATAGTAGGTGAATTTACCATTTTTATTTGAATGATTTTTATTTTAAAAAATTGATTCAGAGAAGAAGTTTAGTTAAAAATTTCAAAAGTAATTTAATATAATATTAGTAACGATTACAAGTGCATTGTAAAATTATTTTAGGTGATTTTTTTTGGTTGAATAATTAAACACTCAGAGAAATTTTTCAAAAGTTATTAAAAATAATTGAATCAAAGAATAATTTTAGTTAAAGCATCCAATAAATAATTAAATTAAATTCTTCATAATACTTTTGGAAAATGTACAGTAGTGTCAATCAGAATATCCTTTTAGGTAAAAGAAAAATTCAAAATTGTGCTTGGAAATTAAGAAAAAACAAAATCAAATTTTTGGGTCAGACCTGTAATTTTACTTATCACGAAATACATAATTCACCGCCTTTGAGGACAAAATTATTTAAAAAAAATTTTTTTTTTGATTTTTAAACAAGTATTTCAGCGATACTAATTAAAGTCATTTATCTCAAAGCCAGAGTTAAAAATTGAAAAGTTATTAGCCTAAATAAAAAACATTGGTTCATTTTCACTATTTTTGAAAGTCAATAACATTTTTACAAAAAAATGAAAAAATATTGGGTTTCGAAATTCCCTACCGAAAGAGTGGTACTGGAATGGTACTAAATTGGACTTGGCTTGTTCCACTTCAGTACCACTATCTGATAACCCATAAGAAGACATTTTTAAAGTACTTTAACAATAGTTTTAAAGGGGGCGATTCACGATTCGCCGCCAACTCATCCCCGTGTACCTGCTCAGCGGCAAATTTTCGTCCCCGTATGTTCCCCCACTACAGGCCGTACTGTACCCCTCCGTTCAGTTCATTTTGGGTTACAATTGAATTTTATTTGATTTTAAATTGAAAATTTTTGAAAATAATTGAATTTTCTTTGATTTTGAATTGAAATTTTGGATAATAATTAAATTTTAATTGAAATTTTGGGTAATAATTAAATTTTAGTTTATTTTGAATTGGAATTTTTGAAAATAATTCAATTTTATTGCAATATTTTTTTAAAATTATAAACAATTGTTAAATTTTATAAAAATTTTATTTGAAAAATAATGTTGAAATAATAGAATTTGTGATGAATTTCATTAAAATTATTAAAAATAATTAATTTAATGAAGAATTATTTTAGTTCAAAATTTGTTAAATAATTGAATTGAAGAAGATCTGAAGAAGATCTACATTTTATACTAAAAAAATGTATTTTATAAAAATTTTTTTTTTTAATGTAAAAATAAGTCGAAAAAGTTGCCGTCTGACTAAACGGAGGAGTACAGTACGGCCGGTAGTGGGGGAACATACGGGGACGAAAATTTGCCGCTGAGCAGGTACACGGGGATGAGTTGGCGGCGAAAAGTGGTCTGCCCCTTTGTACACATATTTTATTTCACAAAAAATACAGCCAACCACTTTAAAATATTTTATTTAAATATTTAAATTTAAATAAACGTGAACGGAACCCTAGGTAAGCGAGTGTAACTCTTATTTGACCAATTTTTATAATAGGAACATTAGTTCCTCCATACATTAGTCCTTTCTCTTCTTCATAAGTCAAATAATAAATTTACAAAACGACTTCCACACATATTTCACTATGAAAAATGAAAAAAAATGTCGTTAACAATATGAAAAGTAAAAGAAAAACTGAAACTTTTCTTCTCTTAGCAAAAATTTAAAAAATTCATTTTTTTCTAGTTATCAGCCATTGAAAATAGGTCTACATTAAAGAACTGAAATTTGAAAATTCATAACTCGAAAATTTTCCAGAAAAAAAATATGTTTCTTTTTTTTAAATTACACAACAAGAAAAAATATATTCGGCTGAATTTAAAGGGTTGACGGAAATCTCACGTGAAATCGCCCATATAAATTAAAGTTTCGCTTTTATACTGGGCAAAAATATTTTTATTAAATAAATTTAATTAAATAGAAAATTTTGAAAATAATTGATTATTTAAAACGAATTTCATTCACACTTTTGAAAATATGTAATTAAATATTTTTAAAATTTTGAATTGTTCTTTGAAAAATCTAAGTTTAACATAATTTTCATTTGATCTTATATATCTTAATATATAGTATCTACTTATCTAAGTATCAAATAAATATACACTTGAATCAAATAATTTCCATTAAGGTCAATTAAATTGTATTTTGGACAAATACCATTTATTTAATTTAAATGAATTTAATTTAGTTTAATTCTGCATTAAGCAAGGATCGAGGTACTACATACAATTTGCTTACAAACTAAATACATAACAGACTTATACCTATTTAAAAATATCTGCTTTCTATTCACTCATATGCATCCGTGACTCAACTAACATCCTGTCAACTCTCTCCCTCC
The DNA here is from genome assembly GCF_019393585.1 of Leptopilina boulardi. NCBI lineage: Eukaryota > Metazoa > Arthropoda > Insecta > Hymenoptera > Figitidae > Leptopilina > Leptopilina boulardi. Next base: position 80,452 of record NW_026137762.1, on the reverse strand, counting down.
TATTCGTCTATTCCCTTCTTCACCATTAATAATGTCATTCGCCCTTACCTCAATTACTCTACCTATATCTATTCTCTGAAACAATGCTTCACCCCATCTACCCAAATACATTTTTTAACCGTTCTTACTTCTCTTCCATTTCTTTTTCCTCTCAACAGCCATATTATTTTTCATGCAAATCATTTAATGTAGATATTTTTATAAGCATTTATTGCCTAAATAGAAAAGAAATATGAAAATGGGGTAATTAAATTCCTAATACTTTAATTTTTAAAATTATTTACAGAAAAGCAAGAAAAAATTATTTAAACGAAGTGATAACTTTTCTAAAAAGAAAGCAAAATTACTTAAAGGTAGACAAATAAGTGTATCGTCTGACGAAACAGATTCAGAAGCAGTAACAGGTAAATACTCAACATCTGTAAATATTTGTCTACTTAAAATAAATCTCTATTTCCATAACATTTTTTTTATATAAGAGGCGTTACTCGTAAACTGTCAAACTTTTTTGGTCATGTCTTTTGATTGCTTTTATACTTCGTCAACTTATTCCTTTATATAATAGTAAATCAACCTGCAAGTATTAGATTTTTACCACCATCCCTTTCTTATAAGGGATGGTGACCTTCTATCCCATTACTGGGACAATATTGACACTGATTCTCGGTTACTCCAATTTTCCATAATTGGGCCAAACTCTATCCCATTACTGGGCCAATATTGGCACCGATTCTCGGTTACTCCAATTTTCCATAATTGAGCCGAACTCTGTCCCATTACTGGGTCATTATTGGCCCATTGACGGCTGAAATGTTGAATTTATTTTAACAAGTTAGCTTATCAAAACATTTTTGTATTGAGATTCCCATATCCGCGTATAGTGAAGTGGTTAGCGTGTTAGACTTCGATGCGTTAGGTTGCGAGTTCGGTTCCCGCGAGCGTTACAAATTTTCAAATTTTTAAACAATTGCGCGTTCTGTCAGTACTTGTATTATAAATGTATAATTAATTAATTAGTTAATTAATTAATTATTATAATTTTCTAAACTTTTTTAGACTATAGATTTTCTATAGAATCACTCTTGTCAAATTGTATAGAATTTATTTGACTTGACGAGCATTTAGTGCTTTCTAATGTTTGCTTACATCACACATGAGTGCACAATGATTGCAAAATATATGATTGCATTGTATGATTGCAAAATGAGTGGAAACTACTATGCATATAGTGTTATCTGGGATATTATTAGTAGTCTAGTATCAGTAAGAGACCGTGTATCACTTACTATAATATCTGATATAGACCGCGCGTCCAATTAGAAAACAAGTTATTGAATGGAGATCCTAATTTATCTTAAAATGAATGATATTTATTTTTATATATTTTTAATTTTCGATAGATATTGATGAAGATGATTTAGGTGAGGAAATACAAACTTCATCAGATGAATATAACGATAATCGATCTGAAGATGGTGGAAGGGAAAAAAGGCATCTTAAACCTTACAGTAAGTTATTGTGATTAAAAGGAATAAACAATATCTTATATTCTATAAAATTGTAAATATTTTAATTCTATTTAATTTTGAAAATTCACTGTTTTAATGTCCTAAAATTGGATAGCATTATGAAAAATTTAGTTCTTTTCTATTTCAAATAAAAATCGTATTCCATTTAGGGGAATAGATTTTGTAAATTTTTTATCCCAATTATTTCTATTTCTAAATGGTGAAGTTGAAAACTTTCTAATCAAAAAGTAAAATTGGTTTATTATTTTTTTATTTCTTTCAATGCCATAAGGTGAAAGACTGCTTTTCTGTATTATCGACATATGATAATGTGATATATATAAAATTTAATTCCGTTTTTGGAATTCATGTCAACTTTTTTTCACGAAAAGGTTCTCAAGCTGCTCATAAAAGTATAATTTAGTTTCATTGATTCTGACTGGTTAAAATATTGCAATTAAGAGGTGCACGTGAAAGAGGCTACCCTACTGTAAATTCCCTTATGATATCCCGCATAAGATCACTTATGGTTTCTCATATGAGATACTACATGAGATCTTACGAGAATCCTATATGGAAACTCATTAAACAAATCTCATGAGTGTCCATATAGAATTCTAAATGAGACATAGGATCCCACATAGGAATATGTAGTACTTATTTAAAAAAAGAATATGAGACATATTTTAGATTTTAAACACAAAATATTTTTGCTTTATATAAAATGAACTTAAAATATTGTTCGATTTTACATATCTCTTACCGTTTTTAAGATATTCACAAATATTATTTTTTCAAATTTCTATCCCATATGGGATCCTATATAGAATCCTATATGTATACTGATGAGATTCTTCTTACGAGATGTCCTTATAATATTTCGTATACAATCTTAAATAATAAACCATAAGCCATCTTACAAAGGATCTCACATGGGAATTAACAGTAGGGTACAGTTTTTCATGTTTTTGACCAAAACCGGTGTAATTATTCTGTCGTTATTTAGAAATTTGTTTTGTTTACAACTTTCTACCCATAAAATTTTATCGAAACTCGTGATAAGCCATTTGATTCTTAGCACTGCCTGAGTCTTCTAAATGCAGCCATTTGCTCAGTACAAACTTGTAAAGAAAAAAAGTTCACAAAAAACGACAGAACAAGCACACCTACTTTATTCAAAAGTATAAAAAATTGTAGTCAGTTTTACGTGCGCATGTTAGGAATTTCAGAAAATGTCTAGGATTCTTTACTCAATTGCTGTCTTAACTACTCTCTTCTGTATTCCAAACTTTCAAAACCTCAATTTTTATAATGTTGTGAAACTTTTTATAGAAATTTGACAATTTTTAAATATAATTATTAAAAACTGTTCAATATAGATTAACAGACTGCTCTTTCTTTACAGTTTGTAAATCATTTCTAAACTCTGTTTAACTTTTCAGACAAAGTTTATGCTTCATTACTCAAAAGTGTATGAAATGTTTAAAAATTTGTGCCTCGTCTACAAGTGAAATACTATTTTACGAATGTTTTGCTAACTTTTTTTTCCATGTATTGTTAAGAAGGTATCGTTCGTCATCAATCCATTTTATCAACGCGTTCATCTCTTGAGAGACAGCATTTAGATTCAGGAGAATTGAATACTACGTTGCGTAGATCATCTGATGACCTACAAATTGCTTCATCTAGTAAAAATTTAGATAGAAACAAACGCAGTGTAACTGCTGAACAAGTATGATTTTATTTTCTTCTTCTGTTTACTTTTAAAAGTTGTTTAAAGTACTAAAATGAATATATTTCCTTACTTAAGGTGGTAAACTTTCCTCCGCAAAATACTTCATCTCCTGGGACAGAAATTCCTGGTTCAAGTAACCCTATTGTGACAAACACTCCATCTCCTCGAAGAGCTGCTGCAGTATCAAATGCAAATCGAACCAACCGCAATGAAATTACTGATGATGAAGTATGATTTTTTTATATTTTTTTTTATTTTAATAATTACCATAACCCGTGTGGAAAAGCCACGATAGTGCCCCAAGACTTCGGGGCTCCCGGCGGGGGCGCATGAGGTCTGATCCATATGGCGAATCCATGAGGGCCAACGTAGGGGCCCCGCATGGATCACCCACATGATCGTTTAGCAAAATTTTCTAAGTCCAAAAGTCAAATATTTTTTCATTAACAAAAATTTAATGTTTACAATGATTCAGAACAATGAAAAACGCGTTTTTAATAAAAATACATTTACACTTTTTTTGAAAATTCACCTGGGATGAATTAACCATTTTTCTGAGTTAGGTATTTTTCAAGTTTAAATATCATCAAGAAGTTAATATTCGTTTTCACGTAGCGTGCGTAGCGTAGTTGGTAAAGCGTTAGACTCATAGTCCATAGGTCGTAGGTACGATTCCCCCCATGCGTTAGATTTGTTTATTTCTCAGGTTTGCGTTTAATCATTAATTCTATGTATAAATTAGTTGAAAAATGAAAATATCCGATCATAATATATCCTCATCGATGAGCATATCGTTTCCATGAGGGGCCCCTATGGATCACCCATATGCGCCCCTCATGACATGAGGGCGATCCACAAGGGCCCCGCTGGGGACCCACATCACTTTTCCACACGGGAAATCTTTATTTTTTTTTGTTTATTTTAAAAATTTACTTAGATTCTTAAGATTAATATTTTTCAATTATATCTGGTTAACATTCATGTATAGGGAAGTCCATCTGCTGTTACACAAACTGACCGATCGGGTCTAAATTTACAGGGCAATAAACGCATTTTGAATCAAGAAGAACAAGTATGATTTCATTTTCTTCTTCTGTTTACTTTTAAAAGTTGTTTAAAGTACTAAAATAAATATATTTTCTTACATAAGGTGGTAAACTTTCCTCCGCAAAATACTTCATCTACTGGGACACAAATTCCTGGTTCAAGTAACCCTATTGTGCCAAACACTCCATCTCCTCGAAGAGCTGCTACTATATCAAATGCAAATCGACCCAAACGCTATGAAACTATTGATGATCAAGTATGATTTTTTATATTCTTTTATTTTCAAAATTACCATGAATCTATAATGATTTTTTATTTATTCATAATACTCATTAAAACTTTTGAATTAACACATCATTTTAAATAGTCAATTACAGATTTAGAATATTAAAAAATTTAGTAATCTTTAAAATATTTTTAGAATTAATTATATACAGCAAGAATCCGTACTATGTAGGTTATTGTTTAAAAATTTTATTTATGTATACTGACAAAGTTTTTGGTGAATCAGACGTCCTTACCAGTTACCCAATAAATTTTAACAGCAGATGCATATCGGTTGTACAGTTTTATACATTTTAAAAAAATTATGGCTTACAAATCATAATAAAAATTATTCTAGGTATATCTTGGAGGTGGACAATATATCGATGACGATACATGGCAGTTGATGCTTTTAAAAAATGATTCTCGCTTTGTACGAGATATGTCGGAAGTATTGTGGGGAAGAAATGTTCTACGGCAAAGGTGTTTGGGAGAGAATCACGTGCAAGAAAATAATAATATAAAACAACTAACACCATCTAAATATAAACTGGTCAAAGGTATAACTTAATAATGTTGATCAATTTAGAAAGTATTCGATAGAAAAATATACTACCCGGATAGCACATAAGCTTGCAGTAACCTTCCGACAAGCTTGCCGCGTAATATTGCCAACCTTGCCCGGAAAAATTGCTGCAAGCTTCAAATGTCCCACCTGACCCTAGCTTGCATGGTAAGCTTACCAAAAGATTGCAGTATAATGTTACAGCAACATTCCAGTGTAAGGTTACTGCAAGATTGCACAATAAGATTATCGCTAGATTGCTCAGTAAGCTTCCACGGTAAGGTTGTTGCAAAGTTAGTGAAAGATTGACATATAACCTTACTTTGAAACTATAACATTTTTTTAAAATGTTTCTTTTAATTTATAAAGTAAAATTTTTATAATAGAAATATATAAATTAAACAAAACATTTTAAAAAAATGTTATAGTTTTAAAGTAAGGTTATTTAGCAATCTTGCAGTAACTTTGCTAGAAGCTTACTGAGTAATCTTGCGATAATCTTATTGTGCAATCTTACAGTAACATTACACTGCAATCTTTCGGTAAGCTTACCATGCAAGCTTAGTTAAGGTGGAACATTTGAAGCTTACAGAAAGTTTGTGGCAAGTTTTCCTTGCAAAGTTGGCAATACTACGCGGCAAGGTTGCTGCAAGCTTACGTGCTATCTGCGTACACTGGAAGCCCAATCTCAATGCACAGTTGAATTTTATTAATCTTTCTCATCAATTGTAATAAAATCTTTTCTCTCAATTTAAAATTACAAGCTAAATAGAATAATTTTTCTGAAATATTTTTCAAAAAAAAATTCTAGGAATATTAAAATCAATTAACCCTTTGCCGGTTATTTGTTACGAAATGTCGTTTAGAGTCCTTTCTGGGGGAAAAGCCAATAGAAAAAGTGGATATGTTTGTTTTAGTAAATTATCTTTGTGTAAGAACGTTATTGTCTAAATTTACAGACTGTATATATATGAAAATGGAACCTGATTATATTTAAAAATAAATAATATTAAAAAAATAATTATGTTATAACTAAAAATATGGATATTTTTAAAGTGCAATTACGTAAAGCTATTATTTAATTACAAAAAGATAAGTTTCTTTGTTAAAGACTTTTATTATATCTTAATCAAAATGTAAACATAATCTAAAAATTAAAACTGACTGATTACGGCCCTGACTTTTTCCACGTGATTTAACTGTCAAACTGCTTGCTTCTCAAGTGGGGATAGCTTATAGACGGCAAAGGGTTAAGATAAAAGTACCCATTATGGGACAATTTATAAAATTTCACTTATTATGGGACAAACTTAGAAAACATTAATTTGAGGCCTATACATTAAAAAAAGTAAACCGAAAAATATTTTCCTTCATAAATCACATATTTTAATTCACAGAAATATAATAATAAAAGAGCTGAGCATTAATTTAAATTTTTAAAAAATTACTTTATTACGTAATGTCAATATTTTTCTTGTAATTTCAGATGCGCTAAAGTACAAATTAGTAAAAAAAATAAAGTATCACCGGGTAAGAAAGCATTAAGACTTAAAAGAATAGGCGCTTTTATGTCGCAAAAAATATATGATAGTAAACGTAAAGAAAAATAACTTAATTTTATTTTAATAAAGAATTATACTACGTTATATAGTGTTTTAGTGTGTCACAAAGAATTCAATGTAACTTTTTTATGTACAATAAAAAAAAATTTAGAATGAAACGATCATAATATATGGACAAATCCACAGAACCGATTGATTTTGGCTTATAAAGATAAAAATTTTCAAATCGTAAGCATACTTTTTATTTATGGATTATTTTATTTAAAATTGATTTAAAAACAATTTTCTTATTTTGTGATTCATTTTATTTGAATGCCGTTGGAGTTAATCATAATAAAAAATGAGTTATGTTTCTTCTTTTGTTTTTATTTTTATATATATAATTGCATTTGCACGAAATATTTTAAACAATAAAACATGGAAAATTATAATTATTTATTTAAAATAGTTTAATAAATTATAATTTAATTTTGATACTTTTTGATTGTAAAAAAATTGTTTGTGGCCCAAAACGGTCCAAAAAATGTTTATATCATCATATTTAAAGGTTTTTGGGGTCGCTGAATCCGAATTTGAGGTCAGATTTTAAAAGTTCAAAATGGCGGACCCTATATGGCGGAAAAAATTTAAAAATAATTCGATTCGTTCAAAATTCGCTATTTGGGGGCTTTTTGGGTCGCTGAATCAAAATCTGCCCTCAAATTTGGATTCAGCGACCCCAAAAACGCCCGAGTACAGAATTTTGAATGAATCAAATAAATTTCAAATTTTTCCGACATATTGGGTCCGCCATTTTGAATTTTTGAAATCTGACCTTAAATTTGGATTCAGCGACCCTAAAAACCTTTAAATATGATGATATAAAAATTTTTTGGACCGTTTTGGGTCGACATATTTGGTCCGCCATTTTGAATTTTTTAAATCTGACCTCAAATTTGTATTTAGCGACCCCAATAACCTTAAAGGAACCATTTTTATTAAAATCAAGTCAATTTAAAAATTTTTTTGAACGGCATATTGGGTCCGCCATTATAAATTTTTTAATTCTGATCTCAAATTTGGATCCAACAATCCCGAAAACCTAAGTATACACATTAACGATCACGAACGTTTTCAACTTATTATATTTCATCCTGTAGATGTGCTTCAAAAACGGAGGGGAGTTTACTTCGCAAACGAAACTGATTTAATTCTAGGAAAAAATGTTATAAAAATATTCTGTTTTACGCTTTATAAAATCAATTACAAATAATGTCATTAGTAGATGTTCCTAGACAAAAGATGTTTTCATATTGCTGTATGAATGTTTAGATATTTAATTAATAAATTAAATGACAAATTAATAAAGATTTTAAAATATAATAAAGTTTTTGTACAAAACCTATTATCTTGTTTTTAATTTAGTTATATCCAAAATGCTAATAATTTACATACAAAAATTTTAATAACTTTTAATTGTAACTAATCAGTTTGATTCTTTTTCTAACACTAACAATTTGAGATATGTATACAATTTATTGCTTAAGTATTTATTTAATTTTTATGTTATATCTGATAATTTCTATTATCTAATTGCCAATAAATAAAAAAATTGTATATTGTGTATACAAAATTTTACTCTATTATTTGGATTTAACGTAATTCTTAACATCGGATATCATTCGGATCCGATATAGTTTCCTAATAGGATCCCATTCCAAATTCCGACATAGTTTCCTACATGGGATCCTACGTTGTTTTCTATGCGGATTCTATCTAGTTTTTTTGTAGTTTCCTATATAGAATCCTGTATTAATAGTATTAGGATCCTACATCGGAAACTACATATGAATTTTCAGTAGGGATTCAGACTCAGAGGGAAACAATATATGAAAACAGACTAGTATTGTGACATAAATTCTAGTGTATTTTCAATTTAAGACTTTATTGAAAAGAAATCGGAATGTAAGGAAAAATAAACTTTATGTCAAAACAAAATTAAGTTTTAAGCTGAAAATCCACTACAATTTTTAACATTGTTTACCTTTTAAACTAAATTCGGGACCAAAACGAAACCTTTTAGAATGTGTAAATTTTTTTTTTGGAAATAATTTTTATGACAATGATAAATATTTTCATTTTTTTCCAACAAATGTATTGAGTTTTTAAATTTGCAAAAATTTAGAAATTTTGTTTTTTTAACTTAATTTTTCTCGTATTTTCAAAGTAAAGATTGATAAAGTCAAGAAATTTTGAAATTACTTTTCATTTAATTATGTGAATTCAATTTTTCTAAACAGAAAAAAAATGTTTTATCTAAAGGTAAGTTATAATGATTCGAAGTGGCAAAATAATACTTTCTAATTGTAAATTATCTTTTTTGTATTGAATAATATGAGGAAAAATATTGATAACTATAATACTTCATACAAAATTAATGTACGGTCTTCAATGTGCACGCCGGGATGAAGAAATGATATAACCAAATGAAATATACTTACCGAAGAAAATTATAAAAATTGTAAACAAAAATACTGTAGCTGAAACAATCTTTCCGTTTTCCTCTTTTTTTATAGCCTGAACTTTGTATGATTCACGTGTATTATAACACATAAAACTGATCAACAATGATTAACATTAGTTAAACATACACGTTTCAACGTTAAAATTTGGTTCAAACTTGAAAAACAAAATGTCTACAAGGTTCTTGTAATATTAGGTTCACTTATTTCACATGGTGTGTGAAACAACATATACGAAATAGGTGGGAAAGCGCCTTTATACATTGTAAATGGTCCTTTATGACTACGTATTAAGGTATGTCTACACAGCTATTGCTGAAAGTCAGGGATAGGTAATCAACAGTTTGTTTAGTGTGTCCTTTTTTATCTCATGTGTTGCTTCGGTAACTATTGCCCCATGAAAAGGCACCGTTACGACCAACTTGGCACCACCATTTCGTGTTGAAAAACTGTTATCAGGTGTAGACAATTATTTTATTGAGTTTGTCATTTCGAATTGCATCAAATTATAAATATATTAATAAAACAGCATCGCAAATAATAAACTGAAACAAATTATAATTGGAATTACGAATGCAAGATTAACGTAATTATTTTTTCACATTGTATACATACAAAACTGTTGTGATAATTTTTTCATTGAAAAAATAAACTAACAATGTACCAGCAATTGGCATTGTAAATTAACGTGAAATTTGTAAGTTAACGGCAGTTTGTATTTTAAATGGTGAGTATTTCTTAAACCACGTAATTATAAATGTATTTTAAGTTTTACCAATAAATGGTTTGTATAAGGTTACATTTTTAGGTTATGTTGTTACTATTTTCATATTGACAATTAAAACAATTTTTTCTTAAATAAAAATTATATTTTTATTAAATGATATTGATGATTTCATTTGTGTTAAATTGTAATCAAGAATTAAATTTTGTAGATTATGTAAATGAAATGAAATAAAAATAATCACTGTATTAGAGGTGTGAAAAAATCCCGAAAACTTGATTCGGGTCGGACGCGGCCTACTCAAAAGTGTCGGGCTACCCAAAAATGTCGATTTACCCAAAAAAAAGTCGAGTACCTGAGTGCATTCGGGTTTTTGAAAGCACTTGAATTCTAAAAAATTTACTTTTTCCAGAAGTCTTGACAACTGGATATATTGAATTGATATGGGCAAATCCACAGAACCGGCCGATTTTTACTTATCAAGATGAAAATTTTCCAAATAGCAAGCACACCTTTTATTTATGGTTTACTTTCTTTAAAATATATTCAAGAACACTTATCTTCTTGCGTGATTCATTTTATTTTAATGCCGTTTGAGTTGAAAGCCAAAAACGAAAATATTATTTTTCTTCTTGAAATTATAATTAAAAATGGCATTTCTTTGTTTTTTTTATATATTATTTGAAATATGTTCAAAACATTTTGAATAATAAAATATGACCAAATACAAATAATTAATTTTTTAATTATCAAAAATAATTTATTTATATTTTATCATATTTTATTATATATTTTATTTATTAGCATTTAATTTTTTATTTCTGTAAATTAAATTGTTTACTTACTAATTTTGATATTAACTATTTTAACCAACAAACTGACATTATTGACATCGATTTTGATATAACTTTGAAAATAAAACAAATGAAAGGATAATTCATTTTTCACGATTAGCTAGTTAAATTTCGATAAATTTTTTTTTATTTTTAATTTTTAGACGTTATAAATTGAAATTATAATTTGGCGTTTGCATACAAGAATTATAATAATGTCTTTATATAATCACACATGTTTTCAACTCATCATATTTTACCCTGTAGTTGTGCTACTGAAAAAAGGCTAAGTTGAAAATGGTTCACGCTTAAACATAGAGTGATAATTATTGGAATATTTTCTTTAATTCTGATTGCACTCTATTCTATGATACATACATTTGTTCGTCTGTACACAAGCAATAAGCTCCAATTTGAAAAATTCAAGTCGAATAATCGCCGCAAAAGATATTTACAAAAATGTATAGACATTTCATTATTATAAAATAATGAGTAACGCTACTTTCAACGACTATCATTTCTTTTTATTTAAGAGCACATATTTTTTATTACTTTCAAAACATTCTTCAATAAGTAAACTATAATTTACCACAGTTTGGAATTGTTCGGATCTATGCCGAACACGTTATACCTATAAGAATTAAAATTTATACCTGGAGTAACACCGTAAATTTCATTTTTTAAGTTACTTAATTCGATTTTATTTTTTATAAAAGACTAGAAGGTTCACATTTATTCAATTTTCTTATTTCAATAGGTTCTCAGAGATATTACAAAATGGTTGAAGTATGAAAATAATTAATATAATACTTCTAAAATAGAAAAATATGTGAGTAACATGAAATCGGCCGGTTCTGTGGATTTGCCCATATATCAAAAACCCGAATGCATTCAGGTATCCGAAAAATTCTAGAATCCAAATGTTTTCGAGTTCCCGAATATATTCGACTTTTTGACAAAGTTCGACTCGAAAATGGAAAATCTCGAAATTATCGAGTCGAGTTTCGGGTTTCAGGCTTTCTGTATATCTTTACATTGTATACATTTTACATTTGTCATTTATGATTGAAAGTTACTTTACGTTGAAATAATCCATTTTGTTTTCTAAATATGGAAATTCAAATTGATTAAAATTTTTTTAAAAATCAATATTAAAATTTAGATGTATAATAAAAGTACATAAAAATTTAAATTGAGTTTAACCTTCATTACTGTAAACAATAATTTCATTGATTATCGAAATTAATTTTCTCATTATGGAGTTCAACATTTTTTTTTTCAGTTTATTTGACAGTATCTGTTTTTGATGTTTAAATAATAATTACATTTTTAGTAAACATCATGTGACATTATTTCCTAACGTTGATCTCCACTTTTCGAAACATTGAACTCACAGTTTGAGCAAATATTGCACTGTATCATTTGTAAAAATAATTTTTATTTAAAAACAACGTTAACTAAATATTGCACTTTAATATTCTCTGAATACAGCTGTACACTATTTGATTAAACAATTAACAAATTTCTTATTTGATACTTTAGTATAAAAATATACAAATTTAGAGTTGAAAATTTTTCTTCAAATTGTTGATAAAAAAATTATAAAAAATATTTTTCAGACAAAATTTTAAAAAAGCGTGATACATAAATATTTTTCTGTTTAATCGTTGATCACAAATGTAATGAATTTTAATTTCGTAAAAATATTTAATTTGTTTCGTGGTTGAATATTTACAAAATTACAATCCATTATCTTAATAAAATATTTAAAACATATATTGCGTTATGTTGGATATTTTGTTGATAATTTGTTACCTATTTTAACCCTACTTGATACTCTGGGGTGTTGAACACCCCAAAAAAATTTCACTCTCATGTTTGACAATTTTTTTAATATTAAAAATTTTTACTTTCACTCTAAAACCTATTGGTTCATCTTTTGCAATACTTCGAGAATAACTATAGTATTTTCGGTAATTCTTTTAAACTGTATTATTTCAAGAGAACATTACTTTTTCAATGTTGACTATAACGATATTTTAATTAAGAGGTCATTTAAGGTTCAAAAATAGTGATAACAGTTAAATGTTTATAAAAACAATTGATTTTAACGAAACTAAATTTATTCTTAGTTACGTATTAAAAAAGGAGACGACTACTTTTTAAAAAGTAGTCGTCTCTAAAAAAGTATTCTAAAAAATCAATGTCATTTTACAATAATATTTAATTTACAAATTCACTTTACAAATAATTATTTTATAAACTTATAATTTCATAGATTTAGTAAATTCTTTGAATTTTAAATTAAAGAGAAATTTACCTCAAAAGTATACTTTACTACATAAAAAGAAAAAAAGTTTGAAAAATGTGTTAAATTGAAACTATTGATCAGAGAAATTAATTCATATTTATCTTCATTATGAATTCATTTCGTACCTACTTAGATAAGGCTATGGCAAATGCATTTACAAATTTTTTCGTTTCAGAAGGAAAATGAACTTTATTTAACTTCGAATTGGATGAATTCAATGAAATGTTCACTTCATGATCGGAATAATTTCAAATTGAATATTTAACATCTTTTATATTGGTAAGTGTAGTGATATTCTTTTTTTATATTTCGACTATAAAAAAGTGAGTAATCTGTAAAACGCGTTACCCACAACAGGGTGTCTACAACACCTGGAAAACCTGGAAATATCAGGGAATTTTTTCAGGAGTTAGTTGTAGACACCCTGCACAAACATAATTGGGTAATTCCACGTCAAATTTCAGATCAGATTTTTAATTCGATTTTAAATTCTACTTGTGAATAAAAAAAAGGAAAAAAAATTTTTTTTTAAATTTTTATTAAAAAAAATTTTTTGCTTTATTTCTTAACTAAGGATGATAAGAATAGTTTGTACATAGTTAGAGAGTGGGCCTGATGAAAATTTATTGTTTAATTAAATTGTTTACAGAAAAAAATTATTTTTCGTCTTTATTTATTTTTTAAATAAAGATGTATTTTATTTTGCTCTTTTATAAAAAAAATGTATAGTTCTAGTGGCTAAAGAGATTTTATATTTAAAAAAATTTTTAAAAAGTAAACAAACAATTTATGATTTTTTTTAATAAAAATTAAAAAAAAATTTTTGTTAATTATATTTAAAAGTCGAAGAAAAACTAAAATTTTTTACTTGGGAATATTCTGTCTTGGCAATAAATTATATGAACGTTGTAGATTTGTCATCGATCACTAAAAATGTAATTTATATGCTCATCATTTTTTAAAAAATATAATTTGTATATTTGTGGTCCCAAGAAATAATGTAAGTATACTACCACTTGAAATTGATTATTTGTATTAATTTCAGAACCTACTGCAAATTGCTGAATTTATTACGGAAATGAGTAGCAGAAAAGTACAGTGCCGTTTTTGCACACAAGATTTGGAGAAGGAATATTTAGAACAACATTTAAAGCTAAATCATCTAACTCATCCCGATTTTCAAATTACTTGCGGGGTAAATAACTGTCAAAAAGTATACAAAAATTTAAGTTCCCTTCGATCACATAGAAGCAGACAACATTACAATCAACATAGAGCTGAGACCAATGATGAAGAGGACGATATTGATAGCAACTCAGAATCTGTTACCAATGATGAAGAGGAAAATATTGATAACAACTCAGAATCTATTACCCACGAGGAAAACGCAGCAGATCATTTGGACATAGATGATTTAGATTATGATGATAATGGAGAAGATACTGATTACGATAGCGATGATTACGATGAAATTCTTGATTCTGATGACGACAGTGATGAAGAAGATGGCCAAGATCATGCTAATAATGAAGAAGAAACAGAAAATCTGCAAAAAATTACTCTTGGATTAATGTTTCTGAGTATGAGAGCACAAACTCAAGTAACAAATAATATTGTATTAAACGTTATAAAAAGCTTGGACGCAGTGGTGAAACGATACGTGTTAGATGCTTTATTAAAAACTGAAAGAATTTTATTGGAACATGATATTTTTAATTTAAGGGAACTTATTGATATTAATCGGGAGGTCGCAAAGATTGATACAGTCCACGGTTTGAATACGATTTACAAACAAGATGCTTACTTTGCAGAACAGTTTGATGTTGTTCAACCGACGATTCAGCACCTCTCCTCGGAGTTTCAAATCGCTGGACAAGGCCCCAGTGGAAATCCAAATGTTAAGCTGAAAGACGATGAATTCATTTACATACCGATCCGAGATGTGCTTTCTAAACGTCTTTCTAACGACAAATTTCGTGAACTATTAGAGCAAAATTCTGAAGATAAGGAAGGAATATTCAGATCATTTAAGGATAGCTCACGGTACAAACAGCATCCAATGTTTTCTTCCAATCCAAAAGCTGTACAAATAAAACTATATTACGACGAAGTTGAGTTTTGTGATGGACTAGGCTCAAGAGCTGGCGGGAAACAGAAACTGGGATTCGTCTACTCTCAGTATGGAAATCTTCCACCTATGCATCAAGAAACTTGGTCTTACATTGATTTAGTTGCAGTTATAAAATATTCCCATGTGAAGGAATTTGGTCTTTCTCCTCTTTCTGAAATTATTGTTAAAGATATTAAAGAAATTGAAAACGGAATCCGATTACCTAACGGAGACATAATTTATGGAACTGTTTCAGCTCTGACAGGCGACAACTTGGGGATACATATGATGTGTGGATTTAAAGAATCTTTTACGGCTAAACATCCATGTCGATTTTGTATGGCTTCCTTACAGGAAATGCAGATAATGATAGAAGAGGATACTCAACGTTTACGAAATCCAGAAACACATCGTCAGCAATTGGCAAAAATGGAAGCTGCGGCAACAGAGGAAGAAAAACAAAAATTGTCTCAAGAGTATGGTATAAATAGATCTTGCCCTTTAAGTAAAATAATTGCATTCGATCCTACGACATCCACAACACCTGATATTCCTCACGATTTTATGGGAGGCATAATACTGTTACAAATTAAATTATTTCTCAATCGCTTTTGTATTAAGGGAAATTGGATAAACCTTGATGAATTTAATGGAAGAGTGGCATCTTTCGACTATGGATACAGTGAAAAAAGTTGTAAACCTTCTCCAATAAAACCGCAGCATTTGAAACCAAAAAATAAAATTAAACAAACAATGACACAAGCATGGATGTTAGCTATCATTTTGCCATTCATTGATCGTATCAATGATGAAAATGCTGAATACCTCGAAAACCATTTACAATTATTGGAAATTATGTCAATCGTCTGCTCTCATACAATTTCACTAGGGTCACTGAGTTTATTAGAATCATTGATTCCTGCATACCTTGAAACCTTCGCAAGAATTTATAAAAATGATGATTCAACTTCAGGAAGAAAATTTATCCCGAAGCAACATTTTCTTTTGCATTACCCAAGACTCATTGCGATGTTCGGCCCTTTAGTTCACTTCTGGACGTTACGGTTTGAGGGAAAGTATCAATATTTTAAAAAAATCGTCCAAGCTATGCGGAATTGGAAAAATCTTCCTTTGACTTTGGCTAAAAAACACCAGTTATGGCAGGCGTTGCAATGGACTCTTTTTCAGGAAGATCAAATTTCTATAGGGCTAAAAAAAATGGTTACAACATCAAAATTTCCTTTTAGTCACCTTTTCCCAGAAGAAGATGATTTGTTGATCGTCAGTTGGGTGGAAATTCATCATGTTAAATATACAGCAAACAAATGTTTTATTCCAGTGGGCTACGAAAACGGATTGCCATTGTTTGCTGAATTATTTAAAATTGTTTTGAAGAATGAAAGTCCTATTTTTGTTTGCAAGAAAGTGCAAACAGTACAGCACGATTCACAGCTCATGGCATACGAAATAAAAAAATCAGATGAATTTATTCTTCACACACCAGATTCTCTAGTTCCTCACAATGTTCTACACTGTCACAAACTGCAAGAAAAAAATTATATAATATTGAAACAGTTGTGGTTCGACTTGTATTGAACTGTTCTTTCCTTCAAAATTCGAAAACATTGTTGAGACAGTTTATATTTCAATTTTGTTAAATTGTAACGTAAAAATGTAAATCGTTACTTATTTCTTAAAAATTACATACTATGTAAAAAATACATTTTTTGAATAAATTTAATATAAAAATACACATTCACTCAGATTTTAAAAATTGTATACTTTTCCTTGTAAAAATATTATTTTAAAAAATCTAGATAATAATCAACAAAGTGTTTGTATCAGATGTATATATTTTATTTTTTACAGTGAAGTTCAAAAATATTGTTATTAAAACTATAAATTACATAATCATTTTTAACAATTTTACAAATATTTCTTATTTTAAAAAATTTGTTTTTTCTGAAAAAATTGAAATTTTTAAAAATCCATGCGCTTAATTTTTCAGAATCATGAAAAGAAGCTTATAAAAAATCTGCGGTGAAAAGTAATTAAAATTGTGAACAAAGTTTATAATGTAATTAGCTAAAAAAACGCGCGCGAGTCGTTTCCAATTTTTCTATTAAATAATTATACTAAGTCAGGGTTTCTACAGAACCTAGAAAACCTGCATGGAATTTTAAAACCAGATTTTTGTAGAAACCCTGTAATTGCAAAAAAAGTATTTTAAAATTTTACATTCTTAAATGTATTGAATTAAATATTATTAGTCATTACAAGTTATTATCAATTTCAATAATCTTAAAAAACAAAATAAAACTCAAAAATAAATTCACGTTTTCAATAAAAATTTGTTACGGAAAATGTTTTTGCTCATCTTTTTAATATGAATTTCAAAAAATCTAATTATATGTTAGACGAGCTGATTTAAAAATTATCATTGAACTTTGCAAATTTTTTTAATGAAATATTTTGATTTAAAAAAATATGCGATAAAAATTTTTTTTCCAATTATAGAAATTTTAAAAAATTTCCCAAAAGAATATTAAAAATTCTCTATAAATGTTAAAATCTTGAATAAAATATTAAGTAATTTTAAAAAT
Organism: Leptopilina boulardi; assembly: GCF_019393585.1. NCBI lineage: Eukaryota > Metazoa > Arthropoda > Insecta > Hymenoptera > Figitidae > Leptopilina > Leptopilina boulardi. The sequence continues at coordinate 62,689 of NW_026137762.1, read as the reverse complement.
GTTTATTATAATTTTAAGTTGAATAAAAATGAATGAAAGAATGAAAGAATACCAAGATTATTATAGTTAAGTTTTCGAGTATTTTGAATGTTATTTAAAAATTGTTAACAAATTTATAGTTTTTCAATTTTTATAGATCATAATTTTAAATACTCAAAATTCTCAGAAAAAAAATTAGCGACCCCAAATAGTATTAATTTTGATAAGTCAAAATTTTACCGATACTTTCCCTTAATTAATCATAATTATTAAAAAAAAATAATTGAAGTTTCAAAAGATTTAAATAATTTAAAATTTATTATTTAATTAAAGCATATTTTATGTGATTCACTTAATATTAAATTAATAATTTGAGAAATACTTTTTTGGATTTAATTTACATTATTTTTTGGATAAATGGCTTAAAGTAAAAAACAATTAATATTTCATTAATAAGATTTATAAATTACAAATAAATTAACAAATATTAAACAATTAAATCGACCTGTATGTGAAATTTCCTTTATATTATTATTATTTATATTATTATCATTTTATTTATTTTTCATATTAAACTATTTATTATTTATTAAATATAGAACTTTTTTAGAAGTTTTCAAATTTAGCGCTATTATTCGAGTCTTTCGGCAGTGGTGCCGATAGTCCAAAAAACTTCCGCAACATGAAGTTAAAAGCGCTCTGGTTATTTGTCATAATCATAACCTAAAAATATATTTTATTTCACAACAAAAATAAAAGGAATTATGCTTGAAATTTCACAACATATTAAATCTAAAATGTTTTTTGTGTCAGGTAATTGTTTTATATCGTGTTCTTTCACTAAATTATTCTATTTTTGATAGTATTTTTAACTTATATGTTTTACTCAAAATGAATCTGTCCTTATTCATTTTGACACTTTTACCATTGAATCAAAATGAGATACCCTGTTTCATTTTTGTTGCGAATCAAATTGAGTATAGAATCTATACTCAATTTGAATTCAGGTTTTTTCTGTGCAATGAATTTTGTTCTCTTTCGGTTATGCTAAAGATTTCCGCCAATTATCCTTGGTTTCCAGTATCGCAGCTGGCCCAACATGCGTATTCATAACTTTGATCAAAATTAGTTGGTTTGATATTAGGTATCAATGTCTGACCAAAAAATTAAGTACATATATAACTGAAACATATTGGCAATTATCTTAAATTTTTAGAATATTAATCGCATGTGTTTATTCAATGTTCTACATATACATAAATTGAAATATCAAATGCTCTTAGGCATCGAACACCTTAACCGAAGCACCGAAGCTTAATACGCCAATCACTATACAACTTTTCATGAGAGGCAATGAAGGGAATGTGATCCTTCGGTCTTTAACTATCTGAATGCATTGAGATAAAAATTTGTAGACAATTTAAAAATAGGATGAGAAAGTTTTTACTATTTTATAAAACTAATAGTCTTAACGTTTTTTACATTAATAATTATTTTTTTATTATTAAATTTTTTTAATATTCATTCTTTAAATTTAGTTTAAACCAATATTAATATATTATATATTATTATATGGGTAAGTCCACGTCAGAAATATCAGAATCTGCAAGTGGTTCTTCGATTTTAATGATACTTGGTAAAATTATAGCTTTATATAAGAGCAATGTGTAAGTAAATAGTATATTTCGATACAAGGGGCCAAACGAGCGTTTTGCTCATTACAAGTGTAACGGCGTGGCAAGAACTCAATGCGAGGCAAAGCTTGGCCCCTTGTATCGAACCATATTTTTCTTTATAAGTGCAGGCATAACCTCGTTTGACAGCTACTTGCAGCTATTCAAAATGGCCGAATCCCTCATTGTGCGCGCGGACGATGAGCAAAATGTTTTGGCCACCGCTTAACGGTGAGCAAAATACTTTGCTCATCGTCCGCACGTACAGTGAGGGATTCGACTATTTTGGATAGCTGAAAGTGGTTGCCAAAAGAGGTTTTTGCATGCACGTATAAAGAAAAGGAATTTTGAAAATATCTAAAATTTTAGGAGTTATATCACTTTTGATTTTGATACTGCATTTTTTTCTTTCCTTTATATCTCGGTCAATTTTCAACCGATGTTGATGAATCAAAAAAGATTTTTTTCAGAAAATCACGTATTTTCAGAAAATTTTAAAATAAAAATAAAATTTTGTTATTTAAATAGAAAAAAGTAAAAAACAAAATTTCTTTTAGATTTTTTTTCAATTTCGACCTCTTTTTTTTAATTTTTTAATAATATTCCTTTTTATTTTATCTTTAATTTAAAAAAAATTCATCCTGGAGACTTTTTTAGATCTCGTGATATAGTCCTTTAAATATTATAAGTCTTCATCAATTTGAAAACCGCAGGACTTGGTTCTATCATTACTTTCATTTGTTTGTTGAAATTTTTTATGGTTATGAATTTATTATTTATTGTTTAGTTAACCTTTTGTAATATTGTATTATCTTATGTGTAATATTAATATTAAAGTTTTTATAAATTTTGTTTGCATTTAGGTGCACAGGTATATAAATATTACAAAAAATAAAAACTTTGCTTCAAATCTAGTAATAAAATATTGATTTGCTTGAATTTTCACTTGTTTTAGTCAAGTAATTTAAAAATAAAAACATTATCACGCGAAAGTTTCTAGTTTGTAACAATAATATTATAAAACAAATGAAAGTAGAAACACAAATCTGGATCCTAGTTTTCTTGAGATGTGGATATTTAAAGAACGATATCACGAGATCTAAAAAAGTCTCCAGGATGAATTTTTTTTAAATTAAAGATAAAATAAAAAGGAATATTATTAAAAAATTAAAAATTAAAAAAAAGAGGTCGAAATTGAAAAAAATCTAAAAGAAATTTTGTTTTTTACTTTTTTCTATTTAAATAACAAAATTTTATTTTTCTTTTAAAATTTTCTGAAAATACGTGATTTTCTGAAAAAAATCTTTTTTGATTCATCAACATCGGTTGAAAATTGACCGAGATATAAAGGAAAGAAAAAAATGCAGTATCAAAATCAAAAGTGATATAACTCCTAAAATTTTAGATATTTTAAAAATTCCTTTTACTTACACATTGCTCTTATATAAAGCTATAAATTTACCAAGTATCATTAAAATCGAAGAACCACTTACAGATTCTGATATTTCTGACGTGGACTTACCCATATTAGAACCTATTGATTCATCTGAATGTTAGGAATACAATTTTACTATATATTAATTTAAATTGTGTGGATAAAAATTTTTTTTAACGAAATATAGAAAAAAATCAATAACATGTTTTTTGATGTATTTCCAAAAATCGTTGTGTCCATTTTCAGATATCAGTATAATTAATATATCACTAAATAATTATATTAATAAAAAATTTATTTAGAGTTATTAATATTCATTCATTCGTTAAAATGTTTCAATGTTTTCGTGTTCACAAGAAAATGACTGTATGCTGTCTGTCAATCTAACAGACTGTCACAGATCATGCTACAAAAATTCATTTTCTAATATAAAATATTGTTTAGAATAAAAATTGCATAATTATAAGCTGTTACTATTATTATCATTATCTTTATTATTATTATTATTATTATTATTATTATTATTATTATTATTGTTATTGTTATTATTATTTTAGTTTACTAACATTCTGAATTTTAATGGAATTTCAGAATCACAAGAATTATGGATAACAATTTTGAGGAATTTAATGATAGTGAGGATGAAGATAATCGTGTAGATGATGATGATGAAGATGATAATCAAGATCTTGATGATGATGATGATGATTATGAAGATGATGATGAAGTTTTAGGTGACGATGAAGAAGAAAGAAGTGATGATGACGGTGAAGCTGATGGTGATGCTGGCGAAGTAAATGTCAGAGAAAATGAAGATAATCGAGTCAACAATGGAAATGAAGAAGTTGCTGACGTTGAAGTTGATGACAATGAAAATGAAGATATTAATGAAGAACCGGAAAGAGAAGGCCCACAACAAACACTATTTAGAGGTATAAACACCGAGGGGATGCGTGTTGAATTAGAAGCTAACCCAGAGCTAAGAGCTATTGACCATCTTTTAGTTCTACTAAGCCGAGCAGTACGTCACTCCAACACCTATGAACAGGTAATAGATGAGTTAACGTGGTTAAAAAAGTCTTACAGATTCATCAATTTACCAACAACAAAATCAGCCTTGTGGGAGGTCCTCGGTCGTAGTGATGAAAACCTAGAATACCAGTTATTTTGCTCAAAGTGCAAAGATCGAATAGGAACGGGAAATGTAGTTGAACGAGTGTGTCGTTGTGGAGTCTGCGGCCCAGATCTCGATAAATCAAACATTGCGACATTTGTACATATTCGCCTTGCTCCTCAATTACAAGATGTTCTCAATACCCCTAATATTGCTGAATCACTGAGATATCGGGACACTAGAGTAAAAATAAACAATGATGGCATTGAAGATGTTTATGATGGGCAAAGATATAGGGACTTGAGAAATCCTGGAAATTTTTTGTCAAATGAAAATAATTTTTCTTTAACTTTATGGACCGATGGAATTAAACTGACAAAGTCGTCTCCCGCTACATCATATACTGTTATTTTGCAATTAAACGAATTGTCGCCTCATGCAAGAAAGCAAAACATGTTTTTAGCTGGATTGTGGGTATCGAATACGCATCCATCGATGAACGGTATATTGCGCCCTGTATGCAATGAACTACGGGAATTGTTTCATAATGGACTTCGTTGGAGTCCAGATGGAGAAAACGAGGTAATAAGTAGATTCATAACTACCATTTTCGTTGCAGATTCGTTGGCAAGGTCGGATTGTCTAAGAATGAAAAGATTCAACGGAAGATGTGGGTGCACTTATTGCCTCGCCGAAGGTGAAATGGCTGATAACACTTGGGTGTACAGAGTAGGTAATCATCAATTACGTACAAATGAATCAATACGTCGAGATGGACTGGAAGCAATTCAGGAAGGACATACTGTTAATGGCGTAAAAGGTATTTCAGCTTTAACAAGACTGCCACAATTCGATCTTCGAGAGGGGGTACCAGTAGATGGGGCACACAATTGCTATCTCGGAGTTGCAAAACGGTTAGTGGTACGATGGCTCACTGATGCAAATGAAGGATGGTACATTGGAAATCCAAACTCCATAGCAGCTATAGATGCCAAGCTGTTGACCATCAAGACGCCGACAAGAATTTCTCGAACACCAAGAAGTATAACCATGTACAAATTGTGGAAAGCTACGGAATGGAGAAATTGGCTTTTGTATTACGCCCTTCCATGTCTTGACAGAATTTTGCCACAGAGATATATGATTCACCTCGAAAAGCTCGTCAAGGCGGTTTACATTCTCAATTCCGATTCTATAACCGAAGCTCAATTAGACATCGCGGAGAATTTGCTCACAGTTTTTGTCAGAGACTATCAGACAAATTATTTGTTAAGAAATATGGTATACAATGTACATCTTTTAACTCACCTTGTTGATTGTGTACGAAATTGGGGTCCCTTGTGGGTATTTTCTTCATTACCATTTGAATCAATGAATCGAAGAATTACTGATTGTATAAAAAGTCCATACCGTAGAGCAGACCAAGTTATCGGTAGATTTTTCATGAGAAAATTTGTCATTGTAGCGTCAAGGCAAATACAAGTTGCGGATGTAACGAGAGCAGAAACAAGTCGTCTATTGAAGCTTTCAAATGTTCACGTAGAAGGGATGCCAGAAGGACACTACTTTCTCGGCTTGGGAAAAACAATTGTTCGTCTTCCTGAAGCGGAGGAAATTAATTTGTTAACAGCTGCTGGACACTTTGTAAATCCCGAAAGACATATACAAATCTTTAAGAAAGCCCGCATTCATGGTACCGAGTACAAAATTTTTGAGAATAAACGTCGAAAGTTTTGTGACCATATTGTCGTCAGTAGAGATTCAAGATTCTTTATAATAGAAAAGATATTGTCTTATACCTATCACGGTGTGGTAATTGCTGGTGTCATTGGACAAACGTTACGCCTGATTGGAAATGCATACAGAGTGCCTTATATGCAGCGTCTTGAGCGAATACAAGAGAAACGTTTCATCCCTTACACTGAAGTAAGAAGTCCTGGTTTTCTAATTCCAATCACAGAAAATCTTGCTGCCGTACCTCTCAGCAATGTCTGGGAGACCGATTAAAAATTGGACCTTGTTATACTATCGCATTCTACAAATAAATCAAAATATATTTTCTTTTCAAAGTTTCTTCGAGGAAAACAATTGTTATTCATTGGAATGAAATTTAATAGTCTAAATTTACAAAATTTTACTGAATCATGAAAAGTCGAGTTAATTTATTTTAATAACTTTCTCTGCTTTATTAAGTACGAATAAGTAAGACTTTATTTAATTGAAAAGGAATTCAGCATCTTCCGAAAATTATCTTCAAGCTTTCTTATTACAAAGTGAAGAATACACCTATAGTAATTATTGTTCAAGAAGAAAAGAAACTGCCTTATTGTCATGGAATTTATTTGTCTCATAAAATTTTACTTCATTATCTTGGTCACGAAACAGCAAGTTCATGTTCTGCAATCACTTGATCCATTTTGTCGTCTAAAGAAAAAGAATATTAACTAATTGAAATGGAACATATCAACTTCAAAAATTTGCTTTCAATAATTTGTATTGCGAAGCGACGAATATATCTACTACAAATATTGGAGGTATTTACAAATTTCTTTAATTTTTGTAATATTAATGTTAAAAACTTATCAGCAGAAAAATGTAAAAACATAGATAACAATTTATTTCAATGAATCTCGTATAATGACATAAAATTAAAATATTACTAAAGCACTTTATAGATTAAAAGATAATTATTTTCAGATTGGGCCTATACATAGCGTTCATCGAGTTGATGCGATAAATATATCATTGTTCAATGAATGATAGAATTGTCAAAATGCAGAATTGTGGATAATTAAATGCAAATTTGTAAATGGTGCATTTTCATACAGACATTGTACGTAATGGAGCTCATATGTAAGAAATACTTTGTTTTCATTTAATTTCAATTAGAAACAATTTTAAACGCGCGCACACATAGGTATAACATAGGCAATATTAAAACAACGAATTCGTTGAAGAAAACATTTTTTAACATTTAAAATGAGTTTAAATGATGAAATATATTCAGTTCTATTTTAGAAGTTTATTTCAGGATTTATTACTTAAAAAATTAAATATAATTGAATGAAACACTTTTATAACTTTTTATTTTTTGTAAAAAATTGTGGGAAGGAATTTTATTATTAATTTATTATTTTTCATTTTATTTTTTACTATTTTTCAGAGCTGATAAAAATCATGATTTTTAAAATTTAAATTTTTAAACTTTTTAAATGATTCGTTTTTTTAACATTAGAAATGATAAAATAAGCAATTGAAGCATCAAGCAATATTTCTATTTTTATTAAAAAAAGTATTAAATTGGAGCTCAACCCGCTTTTAATAAAATAGTCATTATAGAATGACAGTAAGAATGAGGAACCATTTTTTTAACAGCTGATAAATCAATATTTTGTCATTTCGAGAAACTTAAACATAAATGAGATTTCTCAAACAACCACTAACGTTAACTATAATGTAAAAATTTGTAATACATTATTAATATTTGAATTCTTTTTGTATTTAAGATTTTTTGTTTGTAATTAAAGCCTATGACAAGAAAGGTATTTAAAGGTTCTGGTAATTTTTTCTAATAAAAAATAAAAGATATAAATTATCTATATTAGGCCCAAATGTTCTTGAAATTAAAAATTCTGTGATAGTAAATTTTTTGTCTTAAATTCAGCAGTGATAAATCAATTCGTAAAGTACCTAATTTTTTTTTTTTTTTTTTTGAAAAATGTATTTATCACTTTTTGAAAAATTGCTTCTCAAATTAATTTTAATTTTTTAATGTTTAATATCGTTTTTACTTTAAAAGAAAATTAATACATAAAATTTTAAGTTACAATAAGAATTTCTGTTTTAAAAAGTAGAGGAAAGTGTTACAGGATACTGATATTTACACAGTAAAAAGAGAATTTTATTTTAAGGCAGGAAATGTGTTTTGTTTTAAGATGTAACATTTTTAAGGCAGTTTTTGTTAAATCTCTGAACTTATCGTTTAATAGCTAATTATCAGCGCTTTACACGTCCTAAATTTAAGACAATTTGTTGGTAAAACCAGCAACACCTGCTGAATCTCAGACTCAGCTTTTATAAATTAAGGCTCAAGAGGGTTTAAATTTCACGTACTCCGTAAATTCAGATATATAAAAATCGTATTTTTACATTTATAATGAGATATTTTGAAACATTTAATCGAAGAAATTTTTTGATTTAAATCATGACTTAAACCGCAAGTTGATTTGAATCATTGCAGTCCTGTTATTTTTTATAAGAAAAATCAAACTGATTACCGTACTAGAATAAAATTACAAAATGGCGACCTTGTAAATAATAAATTCAAAAAATTTGACTTTTTTTATTGATGAAAAGTTAATAATAAAAAAAATGTTACGATTGAAATTAAGGAATTCTAGTTCTGGACAAAGTCATGATTGTGTAGAATAAACTGTACAAAAATTGTAGCAAATCACTTGCGCTACTTAAACAATGTAATTTTCAGAAAAATTAGTTTAAAATTAAGGCCAGGGACCAATGGAATTTCACCCAATCTAAGTGTTCGTTGTTTGTAAGTGTTCAATTTTTTTCAGACAAATTTGAATAGCTTAAAACTATAATGTACTATATAAAATTTAAGAAAAAAACAATTAATTAATTGAGCTGCCGGATCAAAGAAGGGCACATAACCCATTTGAGTTACATTAGTTATGTGCCCTTCTTTGATCCGGCAGCTCAATTATGGTCATTTATGGTGATTCAAAACAAGGGCTAAATACAAGCATAAGATGTTGGAGGTCAATTTACAGAATGAAAATTAAGTACGATATAAATATTTCAACCTTATATCACCTACAAGGGATTCAGAGTATTGACATTTTTTTCGCAAAGTAATAATTCATGTTACCTTTCAATGCATGAAATCAAAAGTTTTTAAACATTTCGTCTCGCATTTGAAAAAAGGAACAAAAAAGCGTTCAGTTTCTATTATTTGTTATTACTCCTGTAACAAAAATTAACTTATATGTTTGCTTTTTGGTAATTTTAATCACAAGTTGTTTTCAATTAACCAAAGAATTTGATAGTTGGGATAATTATAAACGGCATAATTAGGCTATGCATTATATATCAGAACAAAATATAATTTGTCCATATTTGATCTGAGTTGTTGCTTGAAAATTGCTAATTGTTGACCTAACCTAACTTGTGGTAACTTTTTATCAAAGACACCTCCCAGTATGCAAAAAACCTTAATTGTTCTAAAAACTTTCCAAAAACGTTTTATAAACATGGAACATTCTTGGAATGTTATTTGGCAGACATGAAACGTTCTAGAAATGTTTTTGGAACGTTCTTAAAACATTAATGGTTTTTGCCCACTGGGCTATTTCTTTATACCTCATGAATCTGTTTTGGAAAACTCAAGTAAGAAGTTACTGCAAAAGACAACTAAAAATATTTCCCTAAAATGTAAAAAACAATTTGAATGACCCTAATAATTGTTTAAATAAGACTTACATTTACATTTAAATTTAAATTCCTTTAAAAAGTGTTATTATTTTTTACTGACGATTTTTCATGCTTTTTTTCATGCTTTTTGATAATTCTGAACAATAAATCGTATATATTTTTAAAAATTTCTTTATTTTTCGAAAAATTAAATATTTTTACAAATGAAACAAAATTGTAAAATACTTGAAATCACTTATTCCAATTTTTTTTAGTGGAATGTTATCTTAGATTCTTAACAAATTTTTTTTAATCCGTTACCTCTAAACAATTTAAATTTGGTAAATTTAAATTTAACTGTGGATTATTTTAAAATTGAACTTTAAAGAATTTTTTAAATCTCCTTTTTAATCCCAAACACAATAAAACCGCTTAAATTACAATGCTGGGATATTGAGGATGACCCTACGATGCTTTAGGCTATCCATTGATATTTTTCACTTTGGATATCTCTAGCACATTACAAGAAAATCTATCGATATCCTAGACATATCTCAAAGATATATATAAACCGTTCTAAATCAATGGATTTACGTTACAAGGATATTCCTTAGTATCCATTATTGTAAGGCATTGAAAAATATTATTTATTAAAAATTATTATAATTTATTTTATTTTTTATTTATTATTAATTATTATTTCATTTTTTAAATTAATCTAATTTTTCATATACATATATGTATTTTTGTATTTTTAAGGATTGGTAGAAAGATATTAAACATTTTTAAAAATATTCAAAATAAATCTTCATAAGAAACGCATTTCAAGAAATAGAACATTGTTGAAACTCTGTACTCGATTTTTAATCGAAAATATTTCTTCTTACTTTGGACATGGGACACAAAACAAATATATTAAATTGAATAAATATTAAATATAAATAAAATACATATATTTTATAACGAGTTATAACTGTTTCAGTTTTTTTGCACGAAAAAAAAGAAACTAATAATATTGCTTTTAAAAAAATTCTTTTCGCTTAAAAGTGTATATATTATACTTCTAAATGAATTTAGATAAATAAATAATAAACAATTCATCTTTATGCAATCACTTGCATTAACATTTTATTATTATTATTATTTATTATCATATTCAGTTAAAATTTAATATTATTGTTTACATAAATCACAAAGCATGTGTCTTTGCTCTCACTGTAACTGCTCTAAAAATTAATAAATTTGTAAATATACAAATTTTGAATTTCATAATTTAACTGTAAAATTAATTTAAAAATTGTGAAAAAATTTTTATAAATTTGGATTATATTTTTTGTAGTGTGAACAAGTCAGCGTGATGAATTGTGGACTTTCATAATAAGGTAAACTGAAAAAAGCAGCAATGCAGTTTACACTCGGAGACGCAACGATTATTTTTGAAGAATGATATAAACAGAAGATTGTCAGTGTTTGAAAAACGGACCTTCTTTCATTTTAGCGACAGTGGACTATCATAATTATACACAAATGAGACCTAAAGTACAATTTGGAATTGAAGAAACTACGAGCCTCCAGAAGCAATGCAGAGCCATTGAAAAAATTGTAGACAATATAGAAGAAATTCACGTTGCATTACATAACCATAATCTATAAAATTTGTGATGCTTTATCAACGAGAATCTCGTATCAATTGTCTAATGACTGTAGAATTAGCCTACCAAATCCTACATCGATTACATTGTAACATTGTTTTTTACATGAACCATTTCCTCGACGAAGTCCAATCAATTTTTGTACAATTTTTTAAAAAGATTTTTAAGAAAGGTAAAATTAAAGAAAGAAAGAAGAAAGGTGAAAGAAATTAAAGTAATGCAATGTAGTTAAAAATGTAATTATTTTACTTTAAATTACTCATAAAAATAAATTGTCATTGTCGTTGTATCAAGAAACTTCAAACTATTTAGGGAATAGTAAAGTTTTTAAATTGTTTAAGCTTAATTTAAAGGTAATTTACTGATTAACTCATATACGATACAAGTATTCAAGTGTAATTGTCTTATTGATAAATTTAAACTGTAAAAATGTCGAAGAATCAAAAATTATTTTTTAACGAAAAAGAATTTTCAAAATTCAAGACAATTTATTTTTTGTGAAATATTCTTTGAAAAATCTAAATAGCAAGTTTTATATAATTCACGGAACTTCTTTGCAATTAAAAAATAAATTATATTTTTTCAAATTCAGTTGATAATAATTGAACAGTTTACAATTTTTCCGGAAAAATTATGCTTACGAGTCATATTGACTCTAAGAATTAGCATAAGAATAATCGAAACAATATTATAAGGAGCGTTTTTAACAGTATTTCAATTTTTTCTATGTAACATTGAAATTGATATTTTGACAATGTTTTGTAAATAAAATGTTAGCAAAATTTATGCTAAAAAATAATGTACATAATTAAACTCTCATTTCACAAAATCTTCTGTATATATTTACAAATTAGTCATAATATACGTTATTCTATTAGAAAGTATAAACAATATTAAAAAGCTGTACTGTATTCAATATTACGTATCACACGGCAAGTTCTAAAATTTATTTTCATTGATTTCTATTACAGTTTTATAAATATAATTTTTTTAACTCATTCTGTAAATGAAGATATAAAATGAATTCTTCCCTTAATTATTCCTTTTAAAATTTTTTTTTTTTTCCAAACAAAAACAATTAACATTATTTAAATTAATTAAAAATAAAATTATATTGTAAAATTAAACTTACAAATTATAAATTAATTTTAACTCTTTAAAAATAAATTTCTTCTTACATTGATTATAGGTAAATCAATTTTTTAAATACAAATTTTTAACATAGATATTTAAATCTATTGACATTAATTGAAATTTTATTTATAAATTAAATAATTGATTATGAAACATTAATTAAATAAGCAGAATTTTTTTTTATTTAATTATAATTATTACTTATTAAAACACGTCGCTTAAGACTTTAAAGTTCATTAAAAATTAAAATAATTTAATTTTTAAACAAAAAATGTTAAATTATTTTATTGTATTAAAGTTGTAGTTTAATTTTCTTTCCTACGGTTCTTAATTATTACAAAATAATTACTGCACATTCATTTAATTTTTCCTTATAATTAAAAATATTTCCTAATTTTTCATGCACATAAAATCACACGCGATCTTAATATACTGCTTTCAATCCTCACTAGACGCGTTCAGTAACGAAATCGCAAGGTCCAGATGAAATTATGGCTAACTCAAAATTTTAGTCTCTCAAGTTGACTTTACTGCCATCTGTACGCACAGAGGCTCAACGCTAATGTAGTGCGCTGGCAAGACGTCGGTAAAATCGCACACTGTAATCTACACACAATCTGACACTATAAAAATTCATTTAAATTAATAGTTATTAGGCACTAATTACATTAACAATTTGCAGAATTAAGCACTTTGATTAATAATTAAACAAGAATACACGAGTTTTTATTGAATTTATAATATTTTCATACACAAAATTAATGAGAAAACACGCACTTGAACTCACAGGTTAGCATTCACTTTTCACATTAATTATTATTTAATTAAACCATACTTTCACTCAATTATTTCACGAATCAACTAAAATATCAATAAACTTTCATTAGCAATGGTTTATTTCATCATATTTCATTGTCTAGCAGCAAAATTATGCTTCTGATCAAACCTAATCAAATCTTGATCAAATCCGGTCAAAAAGCGATTTTCTTAAACCGCCAGGGAACTGACTTTTATTACTGAAAATAACAAAAATTAGAATAGTCTGACTAAAACCGTATTACTGTGATATAACAAATTTTCCAACGTTTCGTCTGACGGAAACAATCATTTACTACTAATATTGAAAAAATTTAAGAAGATTTGCCTAACCAAAACTATAGTTTACAACTTAGAAGGATACGCGAATTAAAATAAATTGTCTGACTGAAACTTTCATTTTTTACTAAAAATAGCAAAAAGTACAATAGTCTGACGAAGATTGAATGTTACTAGTAAAATAAAAAAATTTTAAAAACTGAAATTGACATTTTCTGCTAAAAATAATAAAAATAACAATAGTCACACTGAAACTAAATTCTACTACTAAAAATAACAAAAACTGCAAAAGTTTGATTAAAACTATTTTACTACTAAAAATTACAAAAATAACAATTTCTTCTTAAAAATAACTTCTGATATTCCAAATAAAGAAAATTAGAATAGTCTGACAAACACTGTATTTTACTACTGTGATTCTAAAGTATCAAAAATTTCCAATAACTCGTCTGATGAAAATTGTCTATTACTACTGATTTTAAAAATATAGTTTCAGAAACTTTGTTAAACCAAAACTATCGTTTATTACTGCCTAGCAAAATAGAAGAATTAAAATAGTTTGTCTGACTGAAACTGATTATTATTAAAAATAATAAAAATAACAATAGTCAAACTGTATTTATAGTTATAGGAAGGAAAAACATGGGTTTCGTTATAATATAAGAATCAAAATTTAAAATTGTTTAATGCAATTTATACTTGTGCTGTTGTATCTTTCTAATTTTCGACCGTGAAATGCAAGTGCCGTGATGAGAATGTTATCCTTAAAGTCAAAGTACTTTAAGAAAACAAAATTTAATTTATAAAACCCAAAAATTTCATTTTAATCAATTGTACACAAAATTTTTTAGGAATAAAAACATGAGGTGAAAACCTCATATAAAATTAAATATTTTTGCAAATTTTTTATTGCTTTAAAAATTAATTTACTATAAAGTTATTTTTTGAAATTGTCTTACAATTTTTAATGATTTTTTCTTGAGCTCAATTTAAATTAGTTTAAAATAATAGTTATTACAAGAACCTGGGCAATGCACGACACAAAATTAAAGTAGTTAAATCAATTAAAAAAACTGTAACAACTGCAAGATCTCATTTTACCAACTGGATTCTCAGATCATTTTTAAATTTAATTGAAAAATATTTTTTTTAAAGTTTAAAGTATTAATAGTTTTAGAAATATAAATAATATAAATAAATATAAATAATAATATAAATAATATAAATATAATAATATAAATATAACTTGATTATTTAAAGTATTAAAATAAATATTAAATAATATATCAAAGAATAAATAAAATGAGTAATAAATAATTATTAGAATAATTATAATATTAATATTAATCCTTTAATATATATTTTCAATATATTAAATATACTTTCTATTAAAATACATTATTTAGACTTTGAGTTGTCCGCGAGAATTATTTTACGTTCTTTTTAAAATTTTTGCTTTTCCTTAAATAAATGTACTTCTAGGTAACATTCATTTGTTCCTTTCTTTTTTAATAGCGTCGTTTTGACAGTTTCTTACGTGCATAACTTTTTTTAAAGTAAATAAAATAAAATGGTATTATACACTGCAAGGGAGTACAACAACATGATAAGATGTTTTGAACTGGCTGGAGGATCTTCGCATAGAGCAGCACGAATATATCGCGAGCGATTTCCATACAGGCAGCGGTTTCC
Organism: Leptopilina boulardi; assembly: GCF_019393585.1. Taxonomy (NCBI): domain Eukaryota; kingdom Metazoa; phylum Arthropoda; class Insecta; order Hymenoptera; family Figitidae; genus Leptopilina; species Leptopilina boulardi. The sequence goes on along the minus strand of NW_026137762.1, from coordinate 47,485 downwards.
TGGACATCGGGTGTTCACGCGGCTCATGATTCGTGATAATAATAATGAGGAATTAGTGCCAAACAATGCAAGGCCAGGACGCCCGAGAAACGTCAGGAGACCGCATGTAGAAGAGAAGATTATTGAGCACCTAGAAGAAAATCCGCGGACCAGTTTGAGGGTTACGGCGAGAGCTCTGAACCTGTCATACGGGTCGATCCAATCGACAGTTAGGGAAGCAGGGTAATTTTTCAATTTAACTTTTAAAAAAATTCAATAATTGTTTGAAATAACTAAAAAAAAATTCAGCAAATAAAATTACCAAAAATTTCAATTAAAAATAATTAAGTTAATTTATTTTATTTATTTGTTATGTTGAAACTTTATTTTCTTTTAGTACTAATTAACACTAACTTTCATGATTTTTTCATATTTTTTAGTACCCGTTTTCAAGATATGAATTTTTCAAAATTTCAGGATTTTAATGACTTTAAATTTTTGAATGCTCATAACTTCCTTGAAAATGCACCAATTTAAAAAAATTTTTTAATGTGTGTTTTAACGTACTTTTAAAATAATCTAAATTTTTTTAAAAGGATATTACTATGAAATTTTTAAGTTTTAAAAATAAAAAGTTATTTTTCTCAATTGACTTACTGCTCAATTTTATCAAAAAAAAAATACTTCATTTTACGAAAATTTAAAGCCTAATCCGAACGTGGGCAATTACTTTTACAATTATTTTAGAATTTAAAAAAAAAATTTTTAATATATTTTTTAATACTACTATGTATTTTGATGCGCTGATTACGAAAATGATAGTGACAGTACCCGAAGTAATTAAAATAAAATTCATCAGTACTACACCATTACTGATTTTTATATATTTCGAAAATAGAATTACCTATGTGAAATAATTTGTCAACTATAAACTTGTGCACCAAGGCAAAACTAAGGAAAAAAATCGTGGTCCTTATAGTTTTTTGTCGTTTCTATTTGTATAAATCTTGATACTAGAATGTTTGTTTTGATGTTGACTACGAATATGTACATAATTTTCAAAAATTTTAAATGACGGATGTAATATGGTTGCTTGAAAATTTTCATTTAGTGGTTTATGGGGCCGCTGATGAAGAATTTGATGACAACTTTTAATTATTCAAAATGTCGGACAAAAATGTGAATTTTTTTTTTAATTTGTCTAAAATTTGTTACTCGGAGGTTTTTGGTGATGATGATTACGAATTTAGTGTTAGTTTCTAAAGATTAAAAATAGTTGATTTAATATGGCTAATCGAATCACAACCGAAAATTCCAGTATTATACCAGAGATTACTACTTGTGCTGCATTAGTTCAGTATTGGCTTCCGAGGCTGGACAGTTTTTAGTGTAACAATAACGCCTTTCCAGTACTGGCAAACCAATACTGAGCCAACATTAATCCAGTCTTGGCTAAAATAGATTTTCTATTTGATTACTATTTAATGTTTAAAACCAGGAATTATTGAAATTTGATTATAATATTTAGATTTTCATCGACTTTTGCAAAATATTCAGGGAAAAATATTTTTGAACTTATATTTTAAAAAATAATAATTATAAACAAATTATTTGTTTACTTTATGCATTTTATCAAATTATTTTTCCATTTCATACCTAACAACAATAATACTATTTCACAGAAAGGTTATAGAGTGAACCCTCACAGCATGGGATATTCCGTGGATATCCCATTTTCATCCGTCGATATCCCTGAGGTAGCCCAGGGATATCCCACGGGATGGAAATTTGGATACCCCATTTAATAAAAAAATGTTATGATTATAATTGTTCATTTGATAATTTTGTTATTTCAATTTTAAAAAATTTAAAAACTGAATTTATTTTTGATAATTTATATGAGATATCCTGTCTCAGATACTACGGAAAATCCCGTATAAGATATCCCTGGGATATATAGTACGGGTTACCCACGTGATGGAAATTTGGATATCGTAGAGATATTCCTAAGATATCTTTTTGTTGTGAAGGCCGCATGATGAATCTTTTTGTTTACATACTTTGTTTTTAAATTAATAATAATAAAAAATAAAATTTTTTTTAGAGAAAATCTAATTGATTTCTAATTAATTTAACTCTTCATTTTTAATTTAAATTTTCTTCCTTTATTTTTATATTTTTTCTTTCCATGTTTTTTAAATTTTAATAGTAGCAATCCAAATAAAAAATATATAGTTTATTCATAAAATTAGTGTTGTTCTAAATATTTCGGACACATTTTCCTAAGCACATGAAAAAAAATTTTACTTGGAACAGAGATAAGTTTCACTGGAATTGCGAAAACATTTACTATTGCAGTGAAACTTACCTCTGTTCCTGTTAAAGTTCTCTTTTTGTATACAATAAATTACAAAAATGCCAGTACTGCGCCAGTAGTAAATTTGTGGTTAGTTGTTATCTAATTAATGATTAACTGTTTAAAAGCAGTGGCCTTCTTTCGATGTGTGTTGTACTTATAAATAATAATTATCAAGTTAACCGTTAGAGTTTTTAACAATTCGATTCGTAATATTAGATCCAACGTTTTGAATTTTTGAAAACTAAGACCTGGTTCGTAATTGGCGACCATAAAAGCAATAAGAACTACTTTAATTTTCTTTCATTATTTTCTCAGTCTTGCCTTAGAGTAAATGTTTTTATATTTTGTATTACTAAAGAAATCGATTACTTTTATTATTTAGAGATTGCATGACTACAGCTTCACTCGAGTGCAGGCACTGGTCGGTCACTTGGACAGGAGGAAAAGGAGGAAGTTTTGTAGATGGGTGCTTCGTCGGCAAAATCGTGATCCAAATTTTGTGCAAAAAATTTTATTTACCGATGAATGTTGTTTTGCTAGAGAAAGTACTTGGAATTTCCGAAACGAGCATTACTGGAGTGACAGGAATTTGTTTCTTGGAATGCCTCGGAATTTCTAAATAAGATTTTCAGTTAAATTATGGGCTGGAATTCTTAATGATCGTTTAATTGGTCCATTTCAATTGGATGGTAATTTGACTGGACCAAGGTACAATTTATTCCTTCGTCGTCATCTACCACGTCTACTCCGTGATCAAGGTGTCAACATAAATCAGGTGTGGTGGATGCAAGACGGTTGCCCAGCCCATCACACCCAAGAAAATTTGTTGCAGTTGAGACGCATTTTCGGTAGACGTGTGATTTCAATTGGCGCCAGAATAGAGTGGCCTCCAAGATCGCCAGATCTTAATCCATTGGATTTCTTTTTTTGGGGTCATTTGAAATCACAAGTTTATCGAAATCCACTGGAAAATCTGCCTCAACTGGAACAGAGAATCGAGGATGCAATATTAACCGTCACACCAGAAATGCTCGCACGGTGTATTGTAAATTTCACCGTACGACTAAGAGTATGCCTTGAAATGCGGGGTAGACCTGTTGAGCCTCGCATGCAATGAATAAATTTGTCACCATTTAATAATTTCGAACAATAATTTTTCAAAAAATCTTCTCAACCATTACTTACATTAATTGATGCTATTTTTCGTATAATATTTGAACCACGATGATCTTAATTTTTGTTTACTATAATGATTTTGTACATAATATTTATTTTATTAGTCTGTTGACGTGCAGGTAAAAAATTTTTAACTGGAACAGCAATATGTTTCACAAAAAATAGCAAAAGTTTTAACTGTTTTAGAAAAACATATCGCTGTTCCAGATAACATTGTCATTGGTTCAATTAAACATTTTTTTACTTGTATTTAATGTTTTTTAAAGTAATTACAGTGACATCAGGTTTTTGTATCATTTTAGAAATTACCGAGTGTGATGGGTTGGGCAACCGTCTTACAAAAGTTGACATCCCAGTTCTCACCCCCCCTCTCTCTTTCTTTCTTTCTCATGTTTCTCTCTCTCTCTTTCTTTCTTTCTCATGTTTCTCTCTCTCTCATGTTTTCGAGAACTGCGGTTAAATTTGCTATTGGATATTTTCTAAAATGCTCTAAAATACTTTTATCGTTAATTACTTAATGTATGTACAAAATCTTAAGAGTTAACAAAACTTACGATCTTGAGTGAAAGAGTGAGTGAGTGAATGATAAGAGTGTGAGTTGTGTGTTCACTAATATTAAAAATGTGTATTTCAATTTTTCCACAATTAAAAATTTTGTTAAAATTAGTTAGTCGTAAATTATATAGCGGAGCGAAAGGTTGGTTGTAACAATTTTATATATTGTGGAACATATAGAATATCTTATAACAATTTATGATTTTATCGATAAATTCTATTATTATTTACATGATATATAAAAGCAAAATAAATATTTAAATGTACACCATTTTATTACAGAAAATATTTTTTTGTAAGAAAAGACTTTTTGACAACTAGCTCCGGGGCAGGTACAAACACTTGCTTTTTTCTATAACAATTTCTGAAAACAATAATAATGTTACACACGTTAGAACGTTTATCTTTCAATTATAGGTACAAAGGTATACTTTGTAACCATAAAATGATTTTATTAATGATGCTGCTGAATGTTAAGAAAATCAATTAATGAAATCATAGTTACAAAAGGGAAGACTCGAATAAATTGTTTGTTGGGCGCCAGTCCTTTCTTGGGACAAAATAAAAATAAACAAATAATTAAGGGACAAAAGAATTAAATAGATTAAATAGATTAAATAAATTTTTCTTTAATCATCGAATTAGTCTGGAAAAATACACAAGGCCACCAGGCAAATTATTTTTGAGACTGTCAAATTCGGCAATTAAATCAAAATTATTTTTGATTGTTAAATTATTCTGAAGAGTACACACGGCCACCAGGCTTTTACTCAAAGACTGTCAAATTCAATAATCAAGCGAAACTTAAAGCAAAGAAATGATTCAAAATTCAAATTAAATTAAAATAGTCTTCCTTTTACTCGGCCTGCCGCAGTCCCAATTCTTGGTTAACAGTAGAGAGGGCGGTTCGGAAAAGCCATATTCGAAAAGATTTTATTATTAAAATTAAATAAAACATGAGGTTTTCTAAACAAAAGATTAATAAATTTCTTTATTTTAAATTTTTGAAGATGATAAAATTTTGAGTCAAGACTCGATATAATTCAAAAGAAAAGAAAATAATTACTTATTCTTTCTTTTTAAAAGAATAAGGATTCTTTAATTCGAGGAATGGAAAATGGAAAAAGAAGGAATGGATACAAAATAATTAGAATAATCATATGAATGACATTTCAATCAATTTTAAATCAAAAATCAAATTAAATTTAAAGAATCAAATTCATTCTTAAATCATTCTAAAAAAATTTCAATAAAATAATCAATTACATTTGAAAGAAATCATTTTAAATTAAATAAAATTGAAATTCTACATTAAATTCAGATTTAAAAAAAATTAAATTTAGATCCAAGGAAAATTAAATTCATTATTGAAAAATTCAAACAAATAAATAATTTTGAGATATCATTCATAAATGGGAAAATAAAATTTTACCAGAGAATTCCAGAATCAATATTTTATCAAAATGGCTGACGGCAACGAATATCTCCAATGATTATAATTCCAAATAATTCCTTTTTATTATTTTTGAATCTTTATATTTTTATTTTTATTTTTGATATTTCCTTTATTTTTTTAATTGTAATAATTAATGGCCAAAACGTATTTTATTTAAGATTTCCAAAAAAATCAAAATCGATAACACAATTGAGAAAAAGCGTCAGGTTTATACGAAATCACATTAAAGAATGATAAAAAAGACGTTGTTTGCTTTCACCTAGGAGATTTTCGTTGCCAACCAAAAAAAATGAATATCTAAAAAAAATAAAAAGATCGGGACAAAAAAAAGAAAGTTCGACGGTCGGTAAAAAGATTTTCATCTATATCTTAACGCTGATTGGTCCAAATTGATCAAGTGCGAAATTCAAATTTAATAATAAAAGTTGTTGACAAAAATTGTTTTCTTGAATAATAATTATACTTCTTCTTGATTAACGATTTTAATACGTTAATCCGACGCAAGATGGTAAATCTTAATAGTTCTTCTCCAATATAAATATTCATGAATTCGGAATTAATATTGAAATTTCCAAAGATAATGCCACAGTTAAGTAAAAATCTTCAAACTTCAAATTGACATAAATCCAAAATATGAAACATTTTATATGGGCTTTGGCTACCCGCAGCAATAGAAGTTTCAAATAACAATTTAAAAATATAAAGAAGCCTTCCAAAAATCATGATAATTTCGAGTGTTCCGCCAGGAAACGAAGTCAATAATATTCTCAGGGTGATATTTGCATAAAACATGAAAAATACTTGGCATCTCTCAATTATCCAATTAATGGGTACATCGGAAGTGAATATTCAAGAATCCAAATTTAATAATAAAATATATATCCAAGTTTTTCAAAATAATAAACTTCAAAATATATCCAATTATTGATGACATCAAAATTGAGGTTTGGTTGACCAATACAAAATATTCAATATAATCAATTTTTCTCAAAGTTTTCTTAAATCTTGATATTTTTCTTAATTTCTTGTTTCAGTTGAATGATGGCTCGAAAATACATAAATAAAAAGGGATTACAGATATTAATTCTTAATATTAAATTATTATTAAATAAGATTTTTCCATTTCTCGAATCCATAATGTGATTTCGTCAAGTAAATTTGTGATATTGAAATATCTCTTTCGGGAATAATAAACAAAGTTATTATATATTTTGAAAAATAAATAAACTTTTGTGATTTGTAAAATTGTAAATTTTACAACGTCACAACTTGTTCAACATCTCATAATTTTTATATTTGCATTAAAACTTACTGAAAGTCAAAAATTTACATTTCACAAAAGAAATTGAGTTACGGCATGTAACAACTAACTCCCAGACACTGTTACAACCTGTCCCACGGTAAAATTTTTTAAATTAATTGGTATTTCTAATAATATGTCATTAACAATATATTCTAATATGGTTTAGTAAAAATATATATTTAGAAGCTTTATGCACAAAAAAGTAAAATAGATAATAATACTATGTTTCAAAAAATCAAACTTTATGAAAATTATTTTTATCGATTGTCTCTCAGAATTGTCATGTATCCTAAAAATCTTTTAATTTAACGCCTGGTGGATAATAGGTTGTACTTATCAGTTGAAAAGACTCTGAAAATATGGTAGAGTTGAATACTTGAAGTCAAGAAGTCAAATGCACGAAAAAACTGACTGTTACATCTTACCGCTGTTATAACCAACCTGTTGCTCCCCTATTTGCTATTTGAATTTTTTTGACTCCAAAAGGTCATTTTTGCTTTACCTAAGTTATGTATGGTTCAATCACACATACACAAACCACATTTATCCACGATATAAAATCTATAATTATTTGTATCTAACTTTACATTTTTTTAATTTAATTTTTTTGAAATAATTGATTGATACGTTTTCTAGTAACCAGGGGTTACGATTATATAATACTATTTCCATTCCCACTTTTTCTAATTTTCATTCCCACTTCCATATCTACATTCACTTTTGCTAATTTGTATTCCGCATAAAATTATTTGTATTATTTGTATTTAATTTGTATTTTCTAATTTTTATTTTCATTTCCACTTCCACTTTTTCTAATCTTTAAAAAATGGAAGTGGAAATGGAATCACATAATCGACCCCCTGGAAAAGTAAAAGAATTTTTTTGATATGAAAAATTCAGGGAAAAAGTATAAAACATCTAGAAAAAATAAAATTCATAAAAATGTTATAAAAAACTTTGAAAAAATAGTACACGGAAAAAAAGTACAAATGCATCTGAGAATTTTTTCGCCATAACAGTTAAACATTTCGTCAAAAATGAACGAGCGATATTGTATTGCCAAAATAGCTGACCAGAAAGATTGACATCTAAATTCGCCGAATTGGCTAAACTTATACTGCGGTGAAACTTATTCACAGCGTTGGATTTTTCGTTCTTTCATATTAATTATATTCACAAATAGCTCGTTCTCGTCGTAAAATTTTTGTCCGTGTGTAAAATTCATTCTTTTAAATAAATTATATCACAACTCTTACATTTTTATAGAAAAACTAAAAAAACATCTCACAAAATTTAAAAAATTATGTGTTTATCTTTTTAAAAGTTTTGGAAATAAGATTTTCTAAAGTCAAATTTTGGAGATTAAAATGTGAAGTTGAAAAAAGAAAAAAATAGTTAAAGGAATTGACAAAAAACATTTAATGATTTCTTTAGATTTTCGAAGAACAGGCATTCTAAGTGAAAATAACAATAAAATATCTAACATAATAACTTCAGTTCAACATCATATATAATTTCCATTTCCATTATGTATTAATATTTTTTCCATAATGCAAATCTTTCATTTTGTTCAATTAATAATTTTGTAGGATTTTTTCTTGTTGTCTTTTTTGAAGTACTTTGATTATATCTAAAAAAAATAATTATTTATTAATTTTAATTATTAGTTCCGTAAAATGTTCTTTAGAGTTTTTAGGGTCATTTGATGAAAATGTAAACAGAATATTTATTTTTCACGATAAACGTAAATTTATCGTAAATTTAACGTAAGTTAAAACTGACGAATTTCTTTTCATGAATTTGTTTTTTCATTTCCCTAGAAAAATTTATGAGATACAAAAAATATTAACCCCTTCACTGTTATTGACCTCTATAGAGGCATAAAAATGTCGTGACACCAGTGAGTATGACTGCTATAGTAGCATCTAAAATAAAAATAAGTAGACACAATACGATAAACTTGTCAATGGGTATTCTTAGGTTTTCGGGGTCGCTGATTACGAATCTGATGTCAGATTTCCAAAATTCAGAATCGTGGATCCAATATGGCGGATGACAAAATTGGAAATTGATCAAATTTATTTGAAACACGTTACTCGGGGGTTTTTTGAGTCGCTGATTACGAATCCGATGTCAGATTTCCAAAATGGCGTATCCAATATGGCGACCAAAAAATTTAAAATTTACTAGATTTGTCTAAAACTTGTTACTAGGGGGTTTTCGGGGTCGCTGATTACGAATTTGATATCACTTTTTCAACATTTAAAATGACGAATCCAATATGTTGGATGACTTTAAAAATTTAACAAAAGTTAATTAATCAACATTTAAAAATGCCTGTAACAAGTTTCAAGTAAATGCGATGAGTTTTGACTTTTCGTCTACCATATTAGATCTGACATTTTGAAAAACTTACTTCAAATTCGTAATCAGCGAACCCAAAAACAAAGGGGTTAATGAGCTTGAATCGCATAAGGGGTCATCCATAAAGCATGTTATACATTTTTTTGAAATTTTGACACTCCCCCTCCTCCTTTTGATGCTTCTTCCATTTACGATTAACATGTATTATGACACTTTGTTGACCCCCCCTACTTTCTAAAGCATCACATGCTTTATGGATGGCCCATAAATACAAACATCAATTTGTTATTTAATATGATAAGGAGGTACGATCTAATCTCCTTTTCTAAGTAATTTTTGATTTTGGTTTGAACTTTTAGATTACTTAAAATATTAGTAAAATTCAGAACCTCTTACAGGTGAGCTGAGGTTCAAATATTGTCATCATATTTTATTAAATAAAATTAAATAAATTAATTAAATAAATTTTTTATTAAATCTTTAAATTCATCTCAAACATCAACTGTTTACATTTATTCTAAATGACCCTATAAAATTTAAAACAATTAATATAACCTAAATAGTACGTAATATTATGGTTATGTTAAAATGTCCGCCTTATGGTAATATTACAACAATATTACTATAATAGTTCACACTCAGAAAAACGATGGGTTGTGATTACCATTTCTTTAGTAAGAGTATTGTTGTTAATTTATATTAGTTACTGTTACCATTTAGTTGGTCAGTCTAACTATTTCGTAAGATAATTGAATAAATTGTTATTACAACAAACTAATTAGTTAAATTAACTAATAAAATAGTTATGCCAACCAATAAAAATAGTAACCACAACTAATAAATTAGCAGCAATATAGTTTACTAACTAAAAATGGTTATCTCAAAAATGGCATCCTCAACCAATTTTTTCTCTGAGTGCAGTAATCAGTTAAATATTATATAATATTTTAATTTAATAATTACATATTTTCTGTTCTTTCTATTAATTGGTCGCAAGGATTCATTTCACCAATACTTGTTATTGAATTTAAGGGACCCGCTTCTTCAGAGTTAGAAACTACTTCCCAAGGATTTATTTCACCGGTACTTATTGTTCTTGAATTTGAGGAACCCGCTTCTTGAGAGTTAGAAGCTATTTCGTAAGGATGCATTTCACTAAGACTTGTCATTAAATTTGAGGGATCGGCTACTTGAGAGTTAGAAGAAGTAGTTGCAACTAATATGTAACAAGATAACATTAGTTGTAAGAAAATAATATTATGATAACTACGTACTTAAAGAGAGAGACCAGTGAAATTTCAACTCATCGAATGTTATGTTGTTAAATATTGTCAATTTTTTTCTGACTTTAAAAATTTTATTTTTTAAAAATATAAGAATTTTTAAAAATCCATATGATGATTGATCAGAATCATGAAAAAAACCTATAAAAAATTGTCGATAAAAAATAATAAAAATTGTGGATGAAGTTGAATTTTCAATTTTATAATTGATAAAATTAAAACCAAACATTATAATTGGTCTTCTTTAGGGGTAACAATTAAAAAAAAAATTTTAGAAAGTGTAATCATATTTCACTAGGGTAAATGCACTAATTGCGGCGCGATTCGAGTCAAAACACGTTTGAAATAGAAAATTCGACATTTCTATTGTATAAACTCAATTTAAGACTTATTAAACTAAAAGCTTATGTTATTTATATATTAAAAAAAAATTTTAACTTTATAAAAATCGATTATGTAAACAAATATGAGAAATCAAAACTAATACCGTAATTTTCTATTGCGGCGCGTTTGTATCAGTTTCCGTGACCAAAATTACGTGTGTTTTGAAGATACTTTGCCCGCCGAAATTAGAGCCAATAGAAATCTTAAAAATGTTTTAATTTCGGCGCGGGAAAGAATTTGATCTTTAATAATTAAATAATTAATTGTTAAAATGTGCATCTTTATTATTAATTGTATCAAAAAAAGATTAAAATAATTTTTTTTATCATTTTGCAACAGTTATATAAAATATAATAGTAATAATAGTTATTTTTTATGAACGCGCCGTAATTGATGCGCTCGCCGTAATTGGTACACTTACCCTATGAAAAATGAAAGAAGTAATTTTAAGCAATTTTACAATATTTTTTATTTTTTGAAAAAATTGAATTTTTTAAAAATCTTTAAGATTGTTTAGAATCATTAAAAAAAGTGTATAAAAAAATCTGCAATGAAAAATGTAATGAACCCTTCTACATTTATTAATTAACAAAAAGTTCATTGAACTTAGATAAAGTTACTTTAAATTTTTCTCTAAATCATTGCAACACAACCAACTCTGTTGCAATGTTTTAGGAATGGGCCCTTGCTCGGGAAATTCGCTGAATACGAATGAATAATACTATTTCAACATTCAAGCAAAGGAGTAAATACTAACATTGATATTATATTAAAATCACAAAAAGTACTATATATACATAGCTATGTATAGTAATCCAATTATTATTATTGTTATTAAATGGGGAATTAAAATATTTGTTATTATATAGAATCAATTGATACTATACACATATATGTGTATATATGTGTATATATCAACTCAATTATTATTATTGTTATTAAAAGGGGAATTAAAATATCTTGTTATCATATAAATTCAAAATGGTAGTATATTCTACGAGTTACTATATTAAATTCAAAAAAGGGGAAGATGTGAATACCATTATTATTATCAAATGGAATGATTATCAAATTAAATCAAGAACTAATAATTAATTGAGCTCTACGCCTGTGAGATTCACAATATTGTGAAATAATTCGCTGAATAAGAGAATAAAGAAAAAAGGGAAAAACTCACTTACCAAAATCAATTTCAAAATTATGGACATGGGTTAATTACTATTCCTAATATTCCATAGAAATTTTTCCAAAATTATTATCGCAAAAAAATTGTAATATTAAATAAAAAAATAAAAAAAGGCTGAATTATTTCTACGATTTCAAAACAGAAAAAGGAATGTACCTTTTTCCAAAGAAATTCCAAAAAGGATTTTCCAATAAATATAGAAAAGGGAAAGAACCTAATTATTAAAATGGTCTCTCTTTTCTTTTTAAAAAAAGAGATATATATTCTACAAAAATAAAAGGAAAAATAAGTTCAATGCCTCTAACAAATTGCAAGCTTGCATTTGTTCAATAAGTTGAACGACTTGTTGCGAAACTATAGACCCTTATTGCACCACAATTCCCACCTGTGACAATTAACCAGTGTCCATAAAAACCAAATGAAACACATCAAAAATCGCAGTCTTCTAGTGTTTCAAACACATTAACGTCGCGAGTCGCGAGTTATTATTTCACGAATTAAAAACTTGTGATCGCGAATATTTGCTTAAACGAGACTGTCCGTCTCGGCTTACAATTTGATAAATATAACTAAAGTTTTAATTATTTTCTTTAAAACGGCGAGTAATAAAGATAAAAATAATAATGGAGTTAATTATTCACAAGCGTAGATTTATTGTTTATTTTCTTGTGTTAAAACCGCGAAAATTAATTAATTAGTTATTAAATTTTCAATTAGTTCAGGACGTTAAAGACAATTAAAAAAAAAAAAAGAGAACGCATATTATTATTATATTACGGTTGATTGAGAATCATTCCATATAATAATATTGGTGCAATAATTTTAATCTACTTCACCAAGGGTGAAAAACAACAATTTTTATATTCGTCGCCCGCTTCTATCCAAAGATTGGAGCGGTAGGATTAAGGACCTATAATAGAAATAGGTAAGAATTATAGTATTTGTATCGTTCCAACCAATGTATAATATCAATTCATTTTTCACTTCATTAAAAGAATTGTTGTGTATCATTCTCATCCTTGAAATAAAGAAAACAGATGTAAAAGAATTGAACAAATTTAATTAATCGTAATTACACCATAACTCGGCTACCTAATTCTTTGTAATTCGATCTTTAAATTCGCGAGAGATATCTAAGAAAAGGGAATAACGTTCCACATAAAAAAAAAACAAGTTTAACTTGGCTATTTGAACCGGAGAGATTTGAATTTTAGGAATAATGACACAAGTAAATTTTTAAAAATCAAAAATTAAATAAATCTAATTTTCAAAACGCAACAAATAGATGGTGGCAGCGGTGGGATTTTTCCCTTGCTTTTCGCCTCATGACTTTTGCACCCTGTTTAATTTTTTTTGTGTTTTGTTGAAAATTTTCTCAGGAATTATTGAAATGAAAATTTTATAAAAAAAAAATTATAAGCATAAGTCTTCTTTAGGTACGTTGAATGGCCACTCAAATTATTTGAGGTGAAGCAAAGTTTAATTTATTTATAAAACGTGAAAATCATAAATTCCTGTGAATCTATTCAACTTTATAAATTCACGTAACAGTAAGACATTATACTACAGGCGGCCTGTAATATAATACCATATCAAGTGACAGCTCAAGTAATACTTTTGCATTCAGAAATAAAGCTATTCTAAATTATCACTATATTTAGTTGTAAAATTATACTATTTGGTTTTATAATTAATTATAAGCATAAGTCTTCTTCAGGTACGTTGAACGGCCACTCAATTTAAACATTGAGGTGAAGCAAAATTTAATTAATTGTGGAATCAAGGTTCAATTTAACAACAAACAATGATTTCTTCTGCAAGTGAAAATTAAAAAACTGTAGAAACGACTATTTACGCCGCTCGTGCGAAATTGTTGTTTAAATGACATCTTACGCCGCTCGTGCGAATTTGTCAGTACGATTCAATTTTCAACCTAAGAAATTGGAGAATCAAATGTTTGATTAAATATGGTTGATTATTTGGAATTTTATAATTAATAAATAACTTGAAATATTTTAGTGAAATCAATTTAAACATTGAGGTGAAGCAAAATTTAATTAATTGTGGAATCAAGGTTCAATTTAACAACAAACAATGATTTCTTCTGCAAGTGAAAATTAAAAAACTGTAGAAACGACTATTTACGCCGCTCGTGCGAAATTGTTGTTTAAATGACATCTTACGCCGCTCGTGCGAATTTGTCAGTACGATTCAATTTTCAACCTAAGAAATTGGAGAATCAAATGTTTGATTAAATATGGTTGATTATTTGGAATTTTATAATTAATAAATAACTTGAAATATTTTAGTGAAATCTTTAATTAATTTTATTAAATCTAAACTATTTTGCTTTCATAATTAATTATAAGTATAAGTCTTCTTTAGGTACGTTGAACGGCCACTCAATTTAAATATTGAGGTGAAGCAAAGGTTAATTAATTTGAAAACGAAGGTTTAATTTAATAATAAATAATGATATCCTTCCAATTTTAAAAATTGAAATTGATAAGAACAACATCTTACGCCGCTCGTGCGAATTTGTTGTATTAATAAAACAATTTACGCCGTTCGTGCGAAATTGTTTAATTAATTTTAATTTTTCTAATTCAAAGTAGTTGTATGGTTTTTTTAAATAAAATAACGCATTCCTAATTCTAAACTGAAATTAATACAGACAACATCTTACGCCGCTCGTGCGAGTTTGTTGTATTAATAAAACAATTTACGCCGCTCGTGCGAAATTGTTAAATTGATTCTAGTTTTTAATTTGGAGGGTGTTTCAAATTTATTTTTATTTACCTCTGGATAAATGCCTAAATCAAAGAAACCAAGAAATCGCGGAGGCAAAAATGCTCAAAGACGTTACGAAACTGCAGTCGTAACATCTTCCAGTACTAGTTCCAATTCGTGTTCGAGTAAAATTGTTGACTCACAATTGAACTCATTTAACCCCGTGATCAAAAAAATTGAAAGTTTGTATTGTGAAAAAGAAAATTCGTGTATTTACAAGGTAGAATACGTGACTACTTCCAGCTATCCCAGTTTTTCTGAAAAAAAGAATTCAGAAGAACTTAAAGCTGTCCCGATAAACTTCATAAAAAGGGCCGAAATCCTTTCAGGAACCAAATCAGGAAAACCCCTCATTCGCAGTATAGAGACAATAGATAATTTTATTACAATAAAAATCTAGGTCATTACATCTGTTTTCTGTACACAACAAACGTCTCACTTATTAAAATAAAGTAGGTCACCAAACATATAATGAAACAGTAATCGAGTCGTAACCTGAGACCGTGTTAGATTACAATACATTATATAATTCTCGTTGCTCTTTTTGGAGAATTGAAGGCATAATGTGTGAATAATAAAAACAAAAAGATTTATATATAAATTTTGTTTTATATATATATATGTGTATAATAATAATAATCGAGATTAAGGAAATTTCTTTGTTGTCAATTCTAACAATATATATATATATATATATATATATATATATATATATATGTGTATATGTGTATATATGTATATATACACATGTGTATATACGTATATTAATGTTACCTCGACTACAAGTGACTGTCCCAAGTTTTTCTGCGGACGAGTGGAAAGAATTAGACGAGAGAATTCAAGCATTGGAGAATTTTAGTGAAAAATTAACAATAAATTGTATATTGTTGCAACTTAACACTGAGCGTAATGATAAAAAAATTAAATTTCTGTCTCAATGGTTGTGCTCTCTCTCTGATTCTAATTGTAAACTTAAACAACTAATTAACGAGACTAAAGTTAAGGTTACAGAACAAGAATTTTTAATTGAAAAACTTACTTTCGATTTTAACAAATTAAAATTGAATTAAAATTTTTATCCTTGTACATGACTTACGATAAACTATTGATTACACATATAATACGGTAAAAGCTAATGTACCCCCACTACCATAGAATACTTTTTCGAGACACAGAGAGGATTCAAGGAAAAATTGACCAATTAACCTTTCAAATTCTTGAGTTAACTAAATATCACGACTATTTAAGACAAAAAACAAACAAATCAAAACAAACTTTGAAATTTTTGTATTGTATTGTACGAGCAGAAACTGACAAGATTAAAAGGTTGGAATTGGCCATAGAAGAATTAACCTTACAAATAGGAAATCTTAATCTAACCTAATTACGAACTAATAAAGTATTGAACACACATTTTGAGTTCCAATTGTCCAAGATGAGTATCGATAATAATGGAGGACAAGTTCCTCCCGCCATAAACCCAAACATCGTTTACGTCCCCGCACTAGATCAAACTGCGGCTATGACGTCAATGATGGAGTGTTTTACCGTGGAGAGAGGAACGCACCACATCCCCTGTTTTAATGGTAAAGAACCACCCCTAAGGGAGTTCTTGCAAGATCTTACCAATAGTATGGTTTTCATGACACCCGCCACCGAGGCAGGTTTCGTGAAAGTCGTCCCTATTGAAAATCCCCACATGGGAAACCACATGGGAAACCACATGGGATCCTATGTCAAAAACCATGTAAAACCCCATTCCCCATATGGGAAACCACATGAGATCCCATATAAAAACTCATGGGAAATTGGGACAGGAATTGGCATAGGAAAATATCAAAACGAGGTTCCTCCATGTCATTTCCTATGTCAAATCCCATGTCAAATATCATGTTAAATACCATGTTAAATACTAATTGAGATCCTTTATCACTTTTTTAAAAAAATTTCCCATGTCAAACCCCATGTCATTTCCCAAGTAAAAACCTTTATCATTTTTTTGAAAAATTTTCCAATGTCATTTCCCATGTGAAATCTTTTATCATTTTTTTGAAAAATTTTCCCATGTCAAATCCTCTTTCGCCTTATCGAAAATACCCACATAGGAAAGCATATGGGAATCCACATGGGACACCATATGGGAAATGGAATACGATTTCATGTGCATTCTTCCAAATGATAAAACAAATAGATTTAAGCATAGGAAATCATATAAGATTTCATATAGATTCTGAAATTTCAACCTAAGATTTCACATGGATTTACATATAGGAAACGATATAGGATTTTATTCGGGAATTTTTTAGTTGGCTGCTTTATGCAGGCGGCAGATTACAAAAAAATTAATTATTTGATTGAATATCAAATAATAATACTTCAATTCATCTGAAAATAAAAAAAAGTTTACTTTACTTCTGCCTTAGACTCTCAGCTTTTATAGTATTCCAGACTGATCTCAACTGTGAGAGAAAATATTTTCACCATCTGGTGGTGAAACAATGAAACTATAATGACGATCAACATCTATATTGAAATTTCCTATGTCATTTCCCATGTGAAATCCTCTTTCATTTATTCGAAAAATTTTCCCATGTCATATCCCATGTGAAATCTTATCATTTTTTCGAAAAATTTTCCCATGTCATTTCCCATGTGAAATCCTTCATCATTTTTTTGACAAATTTTCCAATGACAAATCCTCTTTCGCCCTATCGAAAATACCCACATGGGAAAGCATATGGGAATCCACAGAGGAAATGGAATGCGATAAAGGATTTCACATGGCAAATGACATGAGGTTTGACGTGGGAATTGATATGGGAAAATTTTTCCAAAAAATAATAAAAGATTTCACATGGGAAATGACATGGGAAATTTTTTTGAAAAAAAATGATAAAGGAATTCACATGGGAAATGACATGGGAAAATTTTTCGAATAAATAAAAGAGGATTTCACATGGGAAATGACATGGGAAATGACATAGGAAATTTCAATATAGATGTTGATCGTCATTATAGTTTCATTGTTTCACCACCAGATGGTGAAAATATTTTCTCTCACAGTTGAGATCATTTTGAAATACTATAAAAGCTGAGAGTCTAAGGCAGAAGTAAAGTAAACTTTTTTTTATTTTCAGATGAGTTGAAGTATTATTATTTGATATTTAATCAAATAATTAATTTTTTTGTAATCTGCCGCCTGCATAAAGCAGCCAACTAAAAAATTCCCGAATAAAATCCTATATCGTTTCCTATATGTAAATCCATGTGAAATCTTAGGTTGAAATTTCAGAATCTATATGAAATCTTATATGATTTCCTATGCTTAAATCTATTTGTTTTATCATTTGGAAGAATGCACATGAAATCGTATTCCATTTCCCATATGGATTCCCATATGGTGTCCCATGTGGATTCCCATATGCTTTCCTATGTGGGTATTTTCGATAAGGCGAAAGAGGATTTGACATGGGAAAATTTTTCAAAAAAATGATAAAAGATTTCACATGGGAAATGACATTGGAAAATTTTTCAAAAAAATGATAAAGGTTTTTACTTGGGAAATGACATGGGGTTTGACATGGGAAAATTTTTTAAAAAAGTGATAAAGGATCTCAATTAGTATTTAACATGGTATTTAACATGATATTTGACATGGGATTTGACATAGGAAATGACATGGAGGAACCTCGTTTTGATATTTTCCTATGCCAATTCCTGTCCCAATTTCCCATGAGTTTTTATATGGGATCCCATGTGGTTTCCCATATGGGGAATGGGGTTTTACATAGTTTTTGACATAGGATCCCATGTGGTTTCCCATGTGGTTTCCCATGTGGGGATTTTCAATAGGGGTACTAAGTAAATTAAAAGGGCCTGCCAGGGAAAGCGTTAGAGACAAACAATTTCCAACATTAAACGATTTAGTCAGTCATTTAAAGAAACGTTTTTCAACGCCAAAGACTTATCAATGGTACATTGATGCCATCGCGGGCTTAAGAATGAAACAAACCGAAACCGTTAGCGATTATAATGACCGGTTACGAAGTTTCATTAGCGGGGCTAAGCATGCCCTTGAAGAGAAATATCCGGGAAATGTGGAAGGTTCCAACATTCCACAAAGTCGCGTGATGATGATCCCGATTAGAGATTTCGCGTTAGATTCATTTATACGTGGATTGCCAACCGACATATCAACACACGTGGATACGCGTTGCCCTCGCGATATGAGCGAAGCGCTTGAGTTCGCCCTTCATGCTGAAGAAAGAGATTTTTATACCGATCGTACTAGATCAACGTATCGAATATTAAAAAATCTCGAGCATCAGGAGCAACAACAACCTACTCGAATAACCCCCATTCTAAAAAATCCAGAACATCAAGAAAAAAATAGATCTTCAGACGGACCCTCATCAAGTAGGTTTAACAACACTTCTAACCCAAGTTTACCCCCCTATGCAATGCCCTATCCACAAATGTATTATCCTTTTCCACCTTATCAAGGATACCCTCCATATCCTCCATACATGCCATACGCTTTCCCTCCTAAGGAAACCCCCAAACAAGGAAATGCGACACCACCGAGGGCTCCATCACCTGCTCATCCCAAACATTTAAACTATCAATCGATTCATCCCATGGACGCATCGGTGAATCAAGTCAATCGCGAGCGTCCAAAGACAGTGCAATTCCAAACGTCGGTCGAATCCTTAGGGCAGGAACAAAGACAAAGGATTCTCCCGTCGTCGAATTAACATCAAGTGAACTCGTCAATAATAAGGCCTCGTTTCTAGTTGACCCCGGGTCAGATTCAAACTTAATCAAGCTAGAAGCTTTGCCCCCCCAGATGATGGTGACAACAACAAAAAAAATTCTAATTTCCGGTATAACCAGACATGTTATTGAAACCTTGGGTACAATCGAGCTTAATATTTTTGGTCGCAATGTCGAATTCCACGTTGTTAGAAATTCCTTCCCGATTTCGGTTCAAGGAATTCTCGGAAGACCATACCTTAGACAGGACCAAGCTCAGTTGTCCTTTAGACATAACACTTTGGTTACTGTATCTGAACCCGCGAGGCCATTGCCATTTATTGATGAAGAATCCCAATTAGCAAAAAAAGGTTTAAGACCTGAAGTAAAGCCGTTTAAAAGAATATTAATTCTTAAGGCTAGGATGCGACAAGCCGTCGCTATCAATACACCTTCCGAGCTCAAAGAAGGTTATCTACCGAAGGTCGAAACCCCGGACGGTATATACTTGGGGGAGGCATTAGTAAGCAATCATAATGGCACTTGCTACGCAATGGCCGTCAACACAAGCGACGAAGACATTCAATTCGAGCTAGGGCCTCAGGAGCTTATTCCATTCGAACATTGCCGATTTCCCGGAGAAGAAACTTCTGAATCCGATACGGAAGACCTTGTAGAAAATTCTTCCAACACGTATGAAGAAAGAATAGGGAAGGTTAAGGACGCTCTTCACACTTCACACTTATCCAACGAGGAGAAAATCTATGTAATGAAATGGATCGAAGACTATGCAGATATCTTTCACCTAAACGGAGAAAAATTAACGTGTACTCATTTAACTCAACACCGAATTCCTACCATTGACGATAAGGTGATCCACAGAAAACAGTACCGAAGAGCACACGAGGCTTCCGAACAGGTGGATACTCAGATTAATAAGCAGTTCAACGCCGGTCTCCTTAGTAAATCAACATCACCGTATAACTCGCCTCTTCTAATTGTGCCTAAGAAAATGGACAATTCTGGGGAGAGAAAATGGAGGGTAGTGATCGACTATCGCGCCCTCAACGACAGGATGATAGGAGACGCTTTTCCCCTACCTAATATCTCGGAAATTTTTGACCGCTTGGGCAGTGCTCGATATTTCACAGTGTTTGACCTCGCTAGTGGATTCCATCAAATCGAAACCCACCCTGACGATCGCCATAAGACAGCTTTTTCAACCGGTCGCGATCACTACCACTATAACCGGATGCCTATGGGAATCAAAAATGCTCCCGCAACCTTCCAACGCCTTTTAAATGAAGTGCTCAAAGGAATGTCGGACGAGGAAGCATTCGTATATCTTGACGACATAATCATCTTTTCGGACACGTTAGAGGAACATGACCGAAGAGCCCGAAGATTATTCAACAGGCTACGAGCAGCCAACCTCAAGCTTCAGCCAGACAAGTGTGATTTTCTAAAAAAGGAAACCGCTTATCTAGGTCACATCATTAGTCAAGAAGGAGTAAAGCCAAATCCAACAAAAATCGAAGCGATCAAGAACTTCCCAAGGCCCGACAACCCAAAGAATATTAGACAATTTTTAGGACTTACAGGTTACTATCGTAAGTTTATTAAAAACTATGCAAAAAAATCGAAACCTTTAGTCGACCTGTTGAGAAAAGAGAGTAAATGGGAATGGGGACTCCCACAAAAACAAAGTTTCAAAAAACTTCGATCCTACTTGTGTCGGGAGCCGATCCTCCAATTCCCTGATTTTTCCAAACCTTTCAAATTAACTACGGACGCCTCAGAATACGCAATAGGCGCCATTCTAACCCAAGAAAAGGACGGAGTAGATATGCCGATAGCATATTACTCCAAAGTGCTAAGTGAATGTGAAGGGCGATATGATGATGCTGAAAAAGAATGTTTAGCCGTTCTGTATGCTGTGGAAAATTTTCGACCATATTTATACGGTCGAGAATTTACCCTAGCATACGATTTCGAACCTATTCATTGGATGTCGTCTGTAATCAATCCAGGGGCACGGCTATCCAGATGGCGACTTAGGTTACGAGATTATACCTACCAATTTGAATATAAAAAGGGAAAATTAAATACTAAGGTACAAGCCTTATCTGAAAATCCAATCGTAGAAAAAGACGAGGATGAATCAGAATCAACAATTTTTTCAGAATCAGAAGATTCTGAGAACACGATTACTCCAAGCGTTTCACCAACGGACATGAAGACAAGGACAACCCTTCGATCATTACCTGTAGGTAAAATAACAACCAGCAAGGAATCTATTGCTGGACCATCCAATATACCAACTCGAATGTCTGCAAGCGAGGTCCCAAAGCCAAACTCCATATTAAAAAGACCTTCTAGCATCCAGACTCGGCGAACAAAACCAGTAGCTGACAAGGAAGCTTCTACATCCAAAAGAAAAGTAACCTTGTTACCTCCTCCTGCAGCAATGAAACCAAAAGTTGGCAGACCAAAAAAAGAAGACACTAAAAACAAAACAACTGTTAAGACCCAGTCAGCGCCTCTAAGCTTGGATAGAAGTACAATAGCATCAAGGCTACGGGCTAGGAAAAGAGCGATAACCGAACCAGACTCCACAGAAAGAGATGATCCCTCTTCAGAAGAATCATCATCATGTCCTTCAGAATCAGAAGAGTCCGATCCTCCCGTTTTTCGATCTAATAAAAGTGTCTTTCCCACACTAGGACCGCCCACCAGCACTCAGCAAAAGAAAACGGCCCTACCTTATCCTTCGGAAGATCAACACCAGCAAGTTCAAATGTTTTCATTTTCACCTTCTGAACCTCGTACAGAAGTATACATAGATGGAGCATGCAAGGACAACGGAAACGCTGGGTCCACTGCTGGGGTCGGAGTTTGGTTTGGTAAAAACAATCCCTTAAATGTGTCACAGCTTGCAACAGGAAGGCAAACTAATAATTCTGCGGAAATTGAAGCACCTACAATTGCAGCCACCAAAGCTAATGAAGCTGGACACAAATATTTGAAGATATTCACTGATTCACAATTCTTGATCGACAGTATGACCAAGTGGTTACCACGGTGGAAGGAAAACGACTGGAGAACATCAGCTAACAAACCAGTACTAAATCGAGTCGAATTCGAAAAATTGGAAGAAGCATTGTCACCTCTCGATGTTGTTTTTGAACATGTCCCTAGTCATCAAGGGATCGAAGGGAATGAAGAGGCAGACAAATTAGCTGTGCAAGCAATCGAAAATCAACAAAGAATACCTCCGGACACAGAAACCCAGAATTATGACCAAAATATTTCTTTTGAGGTTATAGAAATCCCTCGTAATATAACTTCAAGCGAAGAAAGTACTCATGAAGGTGATATAACGGAAAATGAAGACGAGATCATGCGAAGGGAAGTTAAACAATTGGTAAAAAAATTCAATGAATCAATGGCAGAAAAAGAGTCTACTAATCAGAATATCACCAACCGAACCTTAGCATGGGATCACGAAGGAATGGACGAAGAATCGCTCCCTGACAGGAATTGCCTTTCTGAAACGGAAGCCACGGAGGAACTACTCGAAAAACTTCAATCACGTGACCTTTGTGGAGAATACGATGATAACTTGTTTTTATCGCGCGTACAAAATTTCCAACGGAATTTGACAAGCGAAAATCAGCTGGTACATCCAAGGATGCTGAAAAGGCAACTGAAGAACAAGGTAGTTGTCCACCCATTGAATCAGAAGAATCAGGATTAGATGAGGTTCCTGAACTACGATGCTTTCACAAACAAAATGAATCGCCCCAGACGAGAAAACATATTTCCTTTCAGACACCAACTACAATTCCACAACCCTATGCACAGTCAACCCCGTACGTACAGCCTGTTAATTTTAGTAGGGCCAATGAAGATCTAGCAACCCCATTGACCACAAATAAATTAGATAGTCCAACAAGCAATCGAAAAACAGAAATTAAGCCCCGTAGACTGACCACTACCGTTACATCTAATGGCGAACAGCCTACTTTAGCTTCTAGCGTGCTTTTGGACCATGCACTGCATGCATCAGATGAACCAAGAAACGGACCGACAGAAGAAAAACCTCAGGAAGCATCAGTTGTACGACATGAATGGTCTGAACCTCTAACTTTCCGTCGAGATAATTATGCGCATTTTATCTCAGAAGACTGTGAACCAGACGACCCTATCAGCAAGCTTCTGATTGCAACAGAATATATTGACCTTAAGGACCTCAAGGAGCAATGCCCTCGAATTGGACAAATCCTTGTTACCCCTAACGGACGATATAAAACATATTCCATAGTTGTTAAAAAGAGACACTTCGATCCTGTTAACTGGAACTATGTGACATCTGGTCTGAAAAGT
The DNA here is from genome assembly GCF_019393585.1 of Leptopilina boulardi. Classification (NCBI taxonomy): domain Eukaryota; kingdom Metazoa; phylum Arthropoda; class Insecta; order Hymenoptera; family Figitidae; genus Leptopilina; species Leptopilina boulardi. The sequence goes on along the minus strand of NW_026137762.1, from coordinate 23,512 downwards.
CTTGAAGCAACCCTCAAGCAAAATAAACAGCATAGCTGTAGGATGGCGAACTCCGGAGACTTGTTAGGCTTGTTACCTCAAGACTACTTGAAGAAACTCGTTACAAGTATGTTCCGTGGTGGCGATGTTACCATCACATTATGCCACGGAAAGATAGAAGTTCCCTCCGCAACTCACAGATCAGAAATTATAAAAGAGTTCCATAAAAGTTTAATTGGAGGTCATAAGGGAATTAACAAAACTTACAGACGTATCAGGGAAAGATACACGTGGCCTGGTCTACGTAACGACGTCACCGAATATATCAGGCAATGCAGGACATGTAAAGAAAATAAACTAGTTAGGGCTAAAACTCGCGAGCCTATGATCATCACGGATACCCCCGCAGAACCTTTCGACAAGGTGTCCCTGGATATAGTAGGGAAATTAAGAACAACCCCTAACGGAAACCGGTTTATTTTAACAATACAAGACAATTTTAGTAAGTACTGTATCGCCGTACCAATTCCGGATACGAAAAGTACAACAATTGCACATGCGGTAGTTACAGACTTAATAACGAAATTCGGCGCACCAAGATGCATCCTCACCGACAGAGGTGCAAATTTTATTAGTACTCTTATGCGAAAATTAGAAAAACTATTCCAAATTAAGCAAATAACCACAAGTGGCTATCGACCTCAGACTAACGGATCTCTAGAAAGGAGTCATATAGTCCTTGCGGATTACATCAAATTCTACGCTAAAGATTTTGACGATTGGGATCGACTACTTCCCTTTTGCATGCTCGCGTATAACACTTCGGTTCACGAGGCAACTAACTTTACGCCTCACGAACTAGTCTTTGGAAAATTAGCCAGGATTCCTAGCGCTTTCCCTCAAGGTCCCGAATTAGAAACATACGGTTCCTATCTTCGTGACCTAATTACCAGACTTAACGACACTCACTTCAAAGATCAAGTCTAAAGAAAACTATGATTCAAAATCAAGACCAGTAAAAGCCCAAAAGGGAGATATAGTGTACACACAAAAAGAAGTGCGGTTGAATAAATTCGATAAGAGAGCCGATGGCCCGTACATTATTATCGGGTTTACACAAAACAACAACGTGGTATTAGAAGATGAATCTGGTAATAGGGTTACGAAACATAGGGACAAGATCTTACCAACTTATTGTTAAAAAAAATAATAATAATAAATAAATAAATAAATAAATTTTTTTAAAGCTTCTATAATTTCAGGTTGACTACCACAAGATGACAAACTTTACACTAGTATCTTCTGTGCTACTAATTGCTCTTACCTTAGCAGAAGCATTAAATTATGAGGACCACAGTAGTTACCACATTACGGCGTTCAACAAGAGTAGTGGAATATACTACGAGTTCAAGGATAATCTGATGATCTCAACATCTGTCTGGAGAGTGGCTGTTTTCCTGGACATAAGCAAGCAAACACAATGGCTCAAAACCTTGGACGAAAGATTAAAACAACTCCTGAATTCTTGCCCTGAGAGATTTCCGAGTTGCCTCTCTCATATAAAGAAATACGATTGGGAAGATACCTGGGAAACTGCAGACGACTTAACATCAGAAATTACAACCGAAATGGCTGATCTAAGAAAGATACGAAATATAGAACCAGTCAAACCTCCAAGGACTTTCAGAACTAAAAGAAGTGCACCCCTAATAGGATTCATCGGACGAATTGCCGGACCAATAATTGGAGTTTTATCATATGAAGACGGTGAACATATCGAAAACGAAATACAAGATTTGAACTTAGCTCAATCAAATCTATCCCACCTAGTCGGAAAACAAACCCACGTGGTACGAGCCCAAATGGATGCCCTATACAGGAGAGCTCAAGCAGACGAAAAAGAATTACGAAGAGTCCACGATCAAATAGAAAATCTGACCAACTATTTAAACATGAATCTACAAGGAACAGCTGAAAAAAAATACCAAGATGACCTAATGGATGTCCTCTACAAAATGAAGCTCAACCTATTACTTTTCAGTAAAACTGGAGCAAGACTCCTCGATGTAATCAGATCTTCGAAGAAGAGACAACTCCATCCGAATCTTCTCACGATGAGCCAGCTGATGCCAATCCTGAGAGACATCCAAGATCACCTCCCATCTGTAAGGCTGCCAGTTCAAGGCCCCGATTATAATTTGGAAGAAATAATACAAATTTCACAAACTACGATTTTAATAGACGGCGATAACTTAAAAATTCTAGTTGACATACCCTTACTAGAAAAAACTGAATACTCAGTCTATAAATTACATGCCCTCCCCGTTTTCCACACTATCTTCGAAGGCCACGTAGGAAGGGCCTCCATCAGATCAGCTTATACACACATAGCGATCGATGAAGCACAACGAACCTATATAATGATAGAAGGAAACGAATTAGATACTTGTCAATCAGCTCCGGGTTACCTACTTTGTCGTGAAGGACTTACCATTCACGAAGTGTGGAAGAATCCTCCTTGTGAAATAAAAATATTGCTTAATTCTACGGAAGACGTCCTGAAGTCATGCAGCATAGGTTTAGAACATCACGATCAAGATTACTGGACAAGACTCGATTCATTGGGTGGTTGGCTCTACTCAGTGAAGGCTGAAACTACGTTGAATATATTTTGCCCATCTTCTCAAGGCATCAAAATCAAACTCTTTGGAACTGTTGTAATACAATTAGCAGCAGGATGTCAGGCAAGAACGGCTGAGGTCACCCTGCCAGCATTGAGAAAAATCCAAGGAACCACGGAAATAATTTACGAGTCCGAGATTTCCCTCAATATAACTGCTATATCCTCCATTTTGGCCAGCTGGATCGACTCCTCCAATCCCGAAACAACGGACAAAATGCACCTCAAAGTACCCGAAATGAAAGAATTTTATAAAAATTTAAAAACCCTTGACGAACTGGAACAACAATTAAACGAATTTTCACTTCAACGAAAAGAAAAACGCAACCAACTATTTTGGATACGTGGAACTTACTTAGGTATTGCAACAACAGCCTTTTTCGCGATCACCATTTGTTTCATCTTGAAGAGATGTGTGAGCAATGGAGTCAGGAACATCAAAGGTCAAGATACGAGAACAACGTCAAGATTCTACTTACCCAGCATATTCAGGAATCGGCGATCGCCGGTCCCAATCATCAAAACAAAGTCACATTTAAGAGAGGACGGAAGCTCCATAACTACAGAAGAAACGCAAGACATAAGTTTAACAGCATTAAAAACCGCTACTGCACCTTGTGCTAAACCAAGAATCCATTCTTCAGTTGAAGGAGGCGAGGAACAAGGATCAAGCTTATCATCACACACTGAAGATCAACATGAATTGTCCGAAAATAAGGAGATAACAACCACACAACAGTATGGAAGATATCCTACGTTGCCATCGCAACAACTCCAGCCCATTTAAATAAAAAGTCTCAAAACAAAGTTATATTTAAATAAGACAAAATATATATATAAACTAAAACATTCATATATAATGCATATACTTAATAAGCAATTCATTTCAAACTATTTTCAATATTAATAACGTTTTTAAATTGATTTTTTTTAGTAAACTATAATATATTTTATTAAACATCAAAATTTCAAATTATTATTTTATAATGGTGTAATCCCTGCATGATGCGGCATAATATCCCATTATACCAAGTAATAATCCACTATAATGCTTAATAAAGTATTATGTTTATGTCATTGTTTATGATGGTGTAACTGCACAAAATTGGCATAATGCACTATCATACCGAATGATAGTAAACTATAATATATTTTATTAAACATCAAAATCACAAATTATTATTTTATAATGGTGTAATGCCTGCATGATGCGGCATAATATCCCATTATACCAAGTAATAATCCACTATAATGCTTAATAAAGTATTATGTTTATGTCATTGTTTATGATGGTGTAACTGCACAAAATTGGCATAATGCACTATCATACCGAATGATAGTAAACTATAATATATTTTATTAAACATCAAAATCACAAATTATTATTTTATAATGGTGTAATGCCTGCATGATGCGGCATAATATCCCATTATACCAAGTAATAATCCACTATAATGCTTAATAAAGTATTATGTTTATGTCATTGTTTATGATGGTGTAACTGCACAAGATCGGCATAATACACTATCATACCGAATGATAGTAAACTATAATATATTTTATTAAACATCAAAATCACAAATAATTATTATATTGTAATTGTATAAACATAAGGTTAATAAATTTTTATCACTTAACAGACAATAATGTAAACTAGTATTCGCATTCCATGACATAACGATTTATTATGTGAAAATATCAAAAGATATAATATAACTAATTTAAACAATGAACTAACAACATTATTGTAATAATAATGCGATATGCACATAATGTAGCATAAAATACTTATGTATAAAAAAAAAATAAAAAAAAAATAAAAAAAAATAAAAAAAAAAAAAAAAAAAAGAGAGAGAGAGAGAGAAGAAGATTCTAGTTTATATAATCGCGTCGAAATTATTATTAAAGTAATCTCAATTATAGATACAAGCACTGTATTAAAACTTATGAACTTCTTTCCTCTCTACTTACAAACTATGCACTATGTAAAAAAATAAGGACAGAATACCAGCGAATTTCCAGAGCAAGAGTAATTGCTGGGACGGAATTAAAAAGTTGTTCCAATGGTGGTTTGTAATGAACCCTTCTACATTTATTAATTAACAAAAAGTTCATTGAACTTAGATAAAGTTACTTTAAATTTTTCTCTAAATCATTGCAACACAACCAACTCTGTTGCAATGTTTTAGGAATGGGCCCTTGCTCGGGAAATTCGCTGAATACGAATGAATAATACTATTTCAACATTCAAGCAAAGGAGTAAATACTAACATTGATATTATATTAAAATCACAAAAAGTACTATATATACATAGCTATGTATAGTAATCCAATTATTATTATTGTTATTAAATGGGGAATTAAAATATTTGTTATTATATAGAATCAATTGATACTATACACATATATGTGTATATATGTGTATATATCAACTCAATTATTATTATTGTTATTAAAAGGGGAATTAAAATATCTTGTTATCATATAGATTCAAAATGGTAGCATATTCTACGAGTTACTATATTAAATTCAAAAAAGGGGAAGAATGTGAATACCATTATTATTATCAAATGGAATGATTATCAAATTAAATCAAGAACTAATAATTAATTGAGCTCTACGCCTGTGAGATTCACAATATTGCGAAATAATTCGCTGAATAAGAGAATAAAGAAAAAAGGGGAAAAACTCACTTACTAAAATCAATTTCAAAATTATGGACATAGGTTAATTTCCATTCCTAATATTCCATAGAAATTTTTCCAAAATTATTATCGCAAAAATTGTAATATTAAATAAAAAAATAAAAAAAGGCTGAATTATTTCTACGATTTCAAAACAGAAAAAGGAATGTACCTTTTTCCAAAGAAATTCCAAAAAGGATTTTCCAATAAATATAGAAAAGGGAAAGAACCTAATTATTAAAACGGTCTCTCTTTTCTTTTTAAAAAAAGAGATATATATTCTACAAAAATAAAAGGAAAAATAAGTTCAATGCCTCTAACAAATTGCAAGCTTGCATTTGTTCAATAAGTTGAACGACTTGTTGCGAAACTATAGACCCTTATTGCACCACAATTCCCACCTGTGACAATTAACCAGTGTCCATAAAAACCAAATGAAACACATCAAAAATCGCAGTCTTCTAGTGTTTCAAACAGATTAACGTCGCGAGTCGCGAGTTATTATTTCACGAATTAAAAACTTGTGATCGCGAATATTTGCTTAAACGAGACTGTCCGTCTCGACTTACAATTTGATAAATATAACTAAAGTTTTAATTATTTTCTTTAAAACGGCGAGTAATAAAGATAAAAATAATAATGGAGTGAATTATTCACAAGCGTAGATTTATTGTTTATTTTCTTGTGTTAAAACCGCGAAAATTAATTAATTAGTTATTAAATTTTTCAATTAGTTCAGGATGTTAAAGACAATTAAAAAAAAAGAGAACGCATATTATTATTATATTACGGTTGATTGAGAATCATTCCATATAATAATAATGGTGTAATAATTTTAATCTACTTCACCAAGGGTGAAAAACAACAATTTTTATATTCGTCGCCCGCTTCTATCCAAAGATTGGAGCGGTAGGATTAAGGACCTATAATAGAAATAGGTAAGAATTATAGTATTTGTATCTTTCCAACCAATGTATAATATCAATTCATTTTTCACTTCATTAAAAGAATTGTTGTGTATCATTCTCATCCTTGAAATAAAGAAAACAGATGTAAAAGAATTGAACAAATTTAATTAATCGTAATTACACCATAACTCGGCTACCTAATTCTTTGTAATTCGATCTTTAAATTCGCGAGAGATATCTAAGAAAAGGGAATAACGTTCCACATAAAAAAAAAAACAAGTTTAACTTGGCTATTTGAACCGGAGAGATTTGAATTTTAGGAATAATGACACAAGTAAATTTTTAAAAATCAAAAATTAAATAAATCTAATTTTCAAAACGCAACAAAAAATAATAAAAATTTCAGTAGAAGTTTAAATTTTTAGTTCTTAAAAATTTCGAGTTTTATTCAAAAAAATTTTCATGAATTAATTGGTTTTCAATTTTTCATAGTATATTAAAGTTATAAATATCCAATTTTGTCAGAAAAAAAATTTTTAACTTTAAATAGCCTTAATTTCGAAAGGTTTCAAATTCATCGGTCTCTCCCCTTAACATTTCTAATTTTATTTAAACATCTGCAATTTATATTTTTTATAAACCTTCGCTCTGTAATTCATTGAATTCGTTGTCAAAAACTGCTTTTAACATTTCGAACTTTCTATTGAAGGTATTTTTTATTCTACAACATCCACTTTCCGTCATAGGCTTTCCTGGGAACATACTTTCATGAATTTGTAAAATTTCTGCTCTGTTTATATTAATTTTTTCATTCTTTTGTTGACATTTTGATTTAAATTTTTCAAAAATTGATGAATTTTCATTTATTGCTCTCATCAACAATTCCAAATATCTGCTTCCTTCACGATCATTAGCAGATTCAAAATCCCTCTCTGGATTTAATGCTTTCTCTTAAAAAAATGAATATAAAAATTTTTAAACTTTCAGTAAAGAATAATAAATTGGAAAAATTTAACTTGTCTATATTTTACAGAATTAGTATTAAATTTGAACAAATTGGTTAAATTAATTTATTGAAAATTTACAAGACAATACACAAAAAAAAATTATTTCATTCAAGTAATACTTAGGTCTTGTAAATATTTATTTAGTTTAAATACATATTTCTGAATAATAGACAAGTAAATTATTTATTTGAATTAAGTAATTTGTATTTGATCCAAGTAATTTTTTCTAGTGTAATTATTCTGCTTTCGTGTTTATTAAAATAGATAATAAACAACATTGTTTGTCCATTACAAAACTCGCGAAATAAAATAAAATTTTTAAGACAAACATTTAAAAAATTTGTAATTTTATCTAACGTATCTGTAATTTTTTAAGTAACTTAATTTATTAACTTCTAACCATTGATTTCGAAAAAAATCGGAAATCCAGTGAAATATTACATTTTTCTGCGATTATATTCATTATATGATATAATTATAAAATGATATTAATTAAAATCGAAATGTATTTTTTATTGTCTAACCAATTTTTAAAACATACCTATGAGATCATTCTTAATTATTTGAAAATGTCGTCCTCTTAAAAATTTTTGAAATATTTTGAAGTATTTCTCTTTGTAACATCCGTACGTGTGAACGATTAATTGTTTTAAAATTGATTTTTTTAAATAACCTTTGGTATTTATATAGATTTCTTGATATCCTTCGTTTATTATACTCAATAATAATTTATTATACAACTTTTTATTATTATGCAATGAAGAATTCATTATTAAACGACAAAAAAGAATTTGACAGAACAAAACTTTAACCTTTAAAAGTTGCATACACATAATAAAACAAAAGTTAATACATATTATATATTATTTGATTGATACAAACTTCACACCCATAATTTAAAAAACTAAAATTTTACAGGGTTGTCACAAAAACTATATTCTATTTTTCTTTGATTTACAGTTGAAATTCAAATTATAACCCTAACCATAAAAAAAATATTTCAAGAAGTTTTCAATTATAAAAAATTGAATTATTCTTCAATTTTTTAAGTAAATAATTATTTAATACTTCTTATGTTTTTTTTCAAGAACTCTCTGAAAAAAGTTTTTTTCTAATTTTGAAATTTAAAAATTTAAAAATTGTGAAACGTAATATTTAACAATTGAATTATTTTTCAATTTCTTAAATCAATAATTATTATTTTTTATTAAAAAAACAAATATAAATTGAATTTTCCAAAAGCACTTTTAAAAAAGCAGTTTTTGGAGAATTTTTCAAATTACTTATCAAAAGTTGTTAAAATTAAAAACTAAAAAGCAGATTATTCTTCAATTTTATAAATAAATAAATATTGTTTTATTGTAAAAAAATAATAGAGACATGCTGATTAATTTTATTTGAATTTTTTTCGAATTCTTTCATTTTCCAGGAAAACATTCTATTCAAAAAAATGGAATAAAATTGATTATTCTTAGTCTACTGCAATTTAGGTTCAATTGGTAGGTTTTATTGAAGGTTATTTCGTGTTTTTTTATGGTAAAAAAATAATAGAGACATGCTGAGTAATTTTATTTGAATTTTTTTCGAATTTTTTCATTTTCCAGGAAAACATTCTATTCAAAAAAATGGAATAAAATTGATTATTCTTAGTCTACTGCAATTTAGGTTCAATTGGTAGGTTTTTTTGAAGGTTATTACGTGTCTTTTTATGGTAAAAAAATAATAGAGACATGCTGATTAATTTTATTTGAATTTTTTTCTAATATTTTTCATTTTCCAGGAAAATATTCTATTTCAAAAAAATGGAATAAAATTGATTATTCTTATTCTACTGCAATTTAGGTTCAATTGGTAGGTTTTTTTTAACATTATACGTGTTGTTTTAAGAGCATTTGAACCTGCGTGACGTCACAAATCATTGCGCATGACACTCAAACTTCTCAGTTATGTGAAATGCACAATTTTGAATATTTTTTAAAAAAAACCTTTTGGAAAATGTTCAGAATAACATAGACTCTGTCTGTTATGTGCGGAAAGTTCAAAATTTTGCGTTTAAAACGTTTTTTAAACAATCCCAATGGGAAACTGCCACGAGTAACCATTGGCGTATTAATGGCCCAATGATGGGAGCCAATGAAAAAACCAGTGGCACCCAATAATGGACCATTATTGGTAAAGTCATGGGCTGTCCACGCCGATGCCAATGATTGGCAACCATCATTGGCAAATTATTGGCAACCAATAATTAGCCAATATTAAAAATTTTAATAATAATTTAAAAAATCAATAATTTAAAAAAAAATTTATATTTTTATTATTTTTTAATAGTTATTATTATTATTATTTTATTTTTAATAATTAAATTAAAATAAAAAAATGGTCATCAAAGTATTAGTGAAACTATTTCTTCCAAAAAAGAGTTTGTCTCAAATCCAATTAATAGAAGAGACATCGGGCAGAAAAAAATTTCGACGAGAAAAAAATTTTAGATCACTGCTTATATACCAATCAAGTGGCATCTCAACTGCGAGAAACAGTGATGTTCGCCCTCCCTTTGCGGCGTTGAGTGAAACTCGTTTTCACAAAAGTGAGGGAACTTAAAGAGAGAAATATCATTATTACCAATGATCGCTCTAAAGAGGAAAGGGAGCATCGCCGTTTACTGCTGTCCAAGATCAAGGAGCTACAAGCGAAGGGGATAAAAGCAAGAATTGTCGGTAACAAAATAATCTACGAGAATTCTTCTGGTACCAACATCGTGAGTGACACCATGTCTTCCTGCCAATTTCGCGGGGGGCTTCCTATGGGAAACCAGCATCGCCAGTATAATTCGAATGCGGAGACTACTCCCCCTACCAATGTGCGTCCCCCTCCTAACCCAATGGTTCTTAGATCCAGGGGTAGACCCAGGAATTCAGAGAAGCTTCAGTTGAACAATTTTGGCAATGGTACCTTAGACGATTTTCTCATACCAAACACTCCGATACAGAACCCTGCCCCGCCTCCCACCAAACGATTGACTGCTTCGAGGAAACTTTCCTTAGCTGACCCCCAATAGCGGGAGGTTAGTGTCTCAAGAGGGTCGGCGCGCAGGTCTACCATTGGGCCTCCTGTCTCCCACCACTAATGTCAACCGAGAGTCGTGTTCTGGAATGCCCACGGCATTCGCAATGTGATAGATCTGAAGGAAGACGTAAGCAGCCATGATATTGTATGCGAGTGTGAAACTTGGTCGGAGTCCGAAATTCTACAACATTTCAACAGCAGTATCTTCAAATGTGTTCTCTCCCCAGCAAGAAGAGCGCATGTCTACGGCAGAGCCATGGGAGGACTTCTGTTAGCGTATAATATTAAATTGTTTTCTTGTACGATTATATCTATCAGTCATTGTATGATTTTTGTAAAATTTATTTCTTTCTCAGATCATTCTCAGTTTATTGTAGGCTTGGTTTACGTCGCTCTGGATGAGGACTTTGACAAGTTTTCTGATGATTTTAACACTACCATTAATAAAATATTTATTGATTTTTCTGATTTCCCTTTGTTTGTCGGTGGTGATTTTAACGATAGAGTCGCGGAATTAAATCAGCTTGATCCAGAGATTTTTAAATTTACTAATTCTGTTTTTAATATACGACGTTCAATTGACAATTTTTTAAATGTTAGAGGCAAAGAGATTATCAACCTTATGGAATCTAATGATTTAATCTTATTAAACGGACGCTCTTTAAATGATTGCCCAGCAAACTTTACCTTTTTGAACTCATTAGGGGCAAGTACGATTGACCTTGTCTGGTGCTCATCTGGAGCGCTTCACGCGGTTCAGGATTTGAAAGTGTGTTACCTTTCTACGCTGTCGGATCATTTTCCTATTTTTTTGCAACTTTCTTTTAATGTTAATTATAATACTGATAATAGTTTTACCAAATTTTGTTTTGATAAAGAAAAGATATTCTCGTTTGCCACAGAGATGGCATGGAGGGACGAAGTAGCAGATTTAGAAAAGGATGTCGATAAGCTTAACTCTCTTTTTATTTCAACAATAAAACAGGTTGCCACTGAATTGCAAATGGTTAAACATTGTTACAATTATAATCAATTTATAGGGCGTAAACCTTGGTGGGATCTTGAGTGTAGATAGGCTAAGCAGCGTCTCTCGGATGCATTGCGGCTTTTCAGAAGTCAGTCGTTCTCATTTTTATCTAAAAAGACTTACTACACCGAAAAGAAAATATTTAAAAAAGTTATTAAGTTAAAAGAAAAAATGTACCATCTGGCTAGAACTGAAGCAGTGAATAAGTGTAAGAACTCTTCTGACTTTTGGAAGGCTGTCAATGTTTTCCGTCGTAAGGGTAAACAACCGTGCGGAATAGATATTAATACATGGCATACTTTTCTTTTGAATTGCTACCCTGAACAAAGTGTTTCCCCCACAACTGATTTTTATTTTTGTAAATTGTCTGTCCCTTTATTGGACGAAAGCATTACGACCGAGGAGATCATCGGCTGTTTAAATAAATGTAAAAATGGTAAGGCCCCCGGAATGGATGATATAAATTATGATTTTTTAAAGAATTTACCACAGAATTGGGTTTTATTTTTGAATCATCTTTTTAACAAAATTTTGGACACGGAAAAAGTCCCAAAGGAATGGGGAAATTTAACAACTTCCATGCTTTATAAAAAGGGGGATATTAAAGATCCGAATAATTATAGGCCTATAACACTCATGAACTGTATTGCTAAAGTTTCAACTCAGGTCATTTGCGACCGTCTTGTTAAATGGGCTACGGAATTGGATCTGATACCAGAATCACAAGCGGGTTTTAGAAAAAACAGAAGTTGTTTAGATAACTTGTTTAATCTTTCTGCAATTATACAGATTCATCTGAGTACACCGGGTAAGGTGGTCTATGCCGCTTTTATTGACCTGAAGGGGGCCTTCCCATCTGTTTGTCATAAACTCCTTTGGCACAAGCTGCGATCGCTAGGGCTTAGCTCCAAGATTATTAATATTTTAATTAATTTCTATTTTGTTGCGTTTACTACTATCAAAACTTACGACGGTCTTACTGACAGAGTCAAGGTTTCTCAGGGTGTACTGCAGGGCGAGGTTTTAAGTCCTTATCTTTTCCTGCTTTTTATCTCGGATCTGGATAATTATTTTATTAAAAGGGGCTGTAGAGGTTTATCAATAAACAGCAAGAATGAAATTATGCTTCTTGGGTATGCCGATGACTATGTTTTGCTTGCGGATACGCCAACAGAGCTTCGGAGAAAACTGGATGCGCTATCTTCATATTGTGCCCTTAATAACCTTACGGTTAGCACGGATAAGACGAAGATCGTTATTTTTACTAACTCTGCTAATTCTAAAGCTAAACATTTTACTTCTTTTAAATATGGGGACGGCTGCATCGAGGTAGTTAAAGAATATATGTATCTGGGTGTCCTTTTTCACAACTCCTGTTCTTTTTCTCTGGCAGCAAAGAGAGCCGTAAGCGCCGCGAATACAGCGGCAGGTTCAGTCTTGAGGGTGGTCTACTCCGCGGGAGTTAGCTCGTGGGCATCGATCACTAGACTCCTTGATAGTATAGTTCAAAGCATTCTACGGTACAGTTGTCAAATATGGGCCCTAAAATTTTTGGAGTGGTTAGAGAGGGTTCAATTATCCTTTTTTAAGAGGTTACTGGGCCTTCCTATTTGTACTCCAAATTATGCCGTCAGATTGGAAACGGGCGCGAAGCACACTGCGTTATTTGTCTTTAAGAACATTTTGTCCTGGTTAAAAAAAATTTTTTTTGAAATGGATAGTTCACGGTACCCCAGGCAATGTCTTGAAAGACTCTTGAAATTAGCTAATGCTCAACCTAATAACAAATTGAACTGGCTAGTACAGTTAAAAAATTCGTTTTTTGAACCTTGCGGGTTAATAAACTCTTGGCGCGAGGTTTCCCTTGAAACACTCTGCTCCTGGGGGGAGTCTGCTCTCGAGACTTTTGATCTTTTCTTAAGAAAAAGAGATGAGGAATGCCTCTTACAGTCAAGGAGTTTAATTTTATATCCTCATCTCTCACTAAGCTCTAATACTCAAACTTATTTAATGATGTCTCTGCCCTTATTTATTAAAAAAATTTTTGCTCAAATCAGATTGTTAAATCGTCACACCCCCAGAATTTTATTTGATAACAAAAAGTTTACATTACACCTCGATGCAGACTGTGCTTCTTGTTTTCAGGAAGATGAGGATTTATTTCATATTTTAATTAAGTGTCCTTCCTGCAGTCATCTTTACGAACCTTTACTCGCATACATGGGATTAAAAAATTTGTCGGATCTGTCAGTGGAATGTTGGCTAAAATTTTTTTCGAGTGACGATCGAACTCTAATAAAGCGTTTTGTCTATGTTTTTCGTGGGATTATGATTGCGCGCGTAAATATTTCTTAATATTTCTTAGTGTAATGTTTTAGTGTTATGCTTTATACTAGCTCCTTTTTATACATGTATATATATATACTTTTATAGCGTTATTCCTCTTGTAGGCACGATGATTATGTGCTAAGACAAGTGTAAATAAATTAATAAATAAATAAAAAAAAATATCTAATAAAATCAAATTTTTCAAATGTTCCCGCGCTGCGCTGATGGCTCAGCTCTGGACTTTAGTTCACTCAACGCCGCAAAGGGAAGGCGAACATCACTGTTTCTCGCAGTTGAGATGCCACTTGATTGGTATATAAGCAGTGATCTAAAATTTTTTTCTCGTCGAAATTTTTTTCTGCCCGATGTCTCTCCTAATAATTGGATTTGAGACAAACTCTTTTTTGGAAGAAATAGTTTCACTAATACTTTGATGACCATTTTTTTATTTTAATTTAATTATTAAAAATAAAATAATAATAATAATAACTATTAAAAAATAATAAAAATATAAATTTTTTTTTAAATTATTGATTTTGTGGCGTACTAAAATGTTTTACCTAAGTAATATATTTTTTAGGGTTACATTTTCAAATAAAAATTCACTATTTGCTATGCGACAAAAAGTTTCTCTTTTATTGCTAGGGCAGATGTTTTTGCACGTTTGGGTCTACGAGTTTTTATTACAGACCCAACGATATCTAAATTGCTTTTCCGAGCGGATTATCGCCCGGGCGGCAATTTACGAATTAGGTATAAGTTTTACTCATTTTAGAAAAATATTGTATATTTTATAAAAACATCGACTAGCCCCCCACCACTAATGTTTAAGAGATTTTTGCCTGTACCCTTCAGGGGACATTGATCATATCCGGGTTGAGTACGGATAGTTCGGCTTGGGTTTTCAAGTGGTACGTACCTCTTCCGAAAACCAGATTGTACAGAGCCTCGAATTTGATACTCATTATTAAATAAATTATTTTATTAATGTTAATATAAAAAGACTACTTTTATTTAATTATCCACACGATACCCACAAATTGGTGACCCGTGTAAAAAGTGGTTGAATAACGTGTGAGTGATAATTTAAAATTTTCGGTACAAAATTTAACATTTTTAAATATGACGGGAACGGCCGACAATGATTCTCACGCGAGTGATAATAATGACGAGAACATAAGTGTTGTGAGTGCTGGTGGTTTAAATAGTTTACGTGTTCCGCAATTTTTGCCTAATAAAATTGGTTTATGGTTCCGACTTTTAGAGGCGCAATTCACTACTTCGCGAATAAGTAAAGATGAAACGAAATTTAATATTACAATCGCAAATATCGGCGAAAAATATATTGAACAGGTGGAAGACGTTATAATGTCACCGCCTGATGAAAATAAGTACGAATATTTAAAATTACAACTGACAAAAAGACTAACAGACTCTGATTCTTCGCGAGTGCGACAGCTTTTAGAAAGTGAAGAAATTGGTGATCGTAAACCATCACAATTTTTCCGCGACTTGAAAAAACTAGCCACTTCGTCGGTTCCTGAAGAGTTCATTTTAACATTATGGAAAAATCGTTTACCTTCCGACACACAAAGAGTTTTGGCCGCGTCAAATATCGCAGACATCAATGCATTGGTTGACACCGCGGACCGCGTTCACGAAATTCCGCGGAATGCAGGACGGATCGCGGAAATTAACAAAGACAACGATCTTGTGAATTGGAAAGAGGAGATAAAAAAATTACGTGAAGAAATATCAGCCTTATCTGTTGGTCGTGCACGTAACGAAAATCGCGAGCGTAACCGCAGCAAAAGCCGCGCGCGTAGGGCTACTCCGAGCCGTAAAAGCAAATTTAAAGAAGGCGGACGATATTGTTGGTATCATTTCCGTTACAAGGAAAAAGCAACAAAGTGTCGAGATCCATGTGCATGGAAATCGGGAAACGAATAGAACCGTCAATAAACGCGGCATCCGGAGGCGGTTTTTTGTCACGCCGCATCTTTATTTCTGATCGCAATAGTTCAGATCTATTTTTAATAGACACAGGGGCCGATTTATGTGTTTATCCACGACAAAAAGTTAAAGGATCGGTAAAAAAATGTGAATATGAACTTTTCGCGGCTAACGGTACACCTATCGCAACATACGGTACGGTCGCTCTGGATCTGGATTTGTCATTGCGAAGAAGTTTTAAGTGGAGTTTTGTGGTAGCAGATGTCAGTAAACCTATTATTGGAATGAACTTTTTATCTTATTACGGTTTACTGATTGATCCACAAAACCAAAAATTGATTGACTCAATAACCGGTTTATCTACCGCGGGATGTTCGGCGCGCAAAGAAGTGTTTTCTGTAAAAACAATAGTGGGGAATAGTGTCTTTCATCAGCTGTTGAGTAAATACCCAGACCTCACTCGCCCACCCGTGTTTAACAGAAAATTTCTGAAACATAATGTTGTGCACCACATAAAAACAACACCAGGACCTCCCGTGCATTGCAGGCCTCGACGTCTTGCTCCTGACAATTATAAGGTGGCAAAAAAGGAGTTTGATTTATTGGTCCAGCAAGAAGTACTACGAGCATCAAAAGCTTCATGGTGCTCACCTTTACACATGGTGCCAAAAAAGGACGGAGGGATACGACCATGTGGAGATTATCGTGCTGTTAACGCTCGCACGATCCCCGACAGGTATACCCCTCCTCACATAGAGGACTTTGCGCAGCAATTGCATGGTAAGAAAATTTTTTCAAAATTGGATTTGGTGAGAGCGTATCACCAAATTCCGGTCGCGCCGGAAGACGTAGAAAAAACGGCGATAATAACTCCTTTCGGGTTGTATGAGGCCGTAAATATGATGTTCGGTTTAAGAAATGCTGCACAAACTTGTCAAAGATTTGTCGACGAAATCACACGCGGATTAGATTTTGTTTATGCATTTATTGATGATTTTTTAATTGCTTCAGAATCCGAAGAACAGCATTTAGAGCATTTAAATATTTTGTTTAAACGTTTAAATGATTATGGCGTAGTAATTAATCCGACAAAGTGTGTTTTTGGCGTGTCGGAAATTACATTTCTCGGGTACACTGTAAATTCTCGCGGCATTGAACCTTTAAAAGAGAGAGTTGAAGTAATAATGAATTTTCCGAAACCAGCGACAATAAAAAAACTAAGATGTTATTTAGGAATGTTTAATTTTTATCGACGATTCATTCCTCAAGCTGCGAAAATATTACAATCTCTCAATAATTTGTTAAAAGGTCAAAAGGCAGGTAAAAATCCGGTACCATGGAACAGTGAAGCAGAGATTGCTTTTAATGCTTCGAAAAATGCTCTCGCGAATGCCGCTTTACTCGCGCACCCGGTACCCGGGGCTACATTAAGTATTGTCGTCGACGCATCCGATTATGCAATGGGAGCGGTGTTACAACAATTAGTAGATGACGCATGGCAACCACTTGCTTTTTATACGAAAACCTTATCTTCTGCCCAACAAAAATATAGCGCGTACGATCGCGAATTGCTCGGTATGTATTCTGGCGTTAAACGATTTCAGCATCAAGTAGAAGGGAGGCCATTTATTATTTTTACGGATCATAAACCACTTGTGTACGCGTTTCAACAAAAGTTGGAAAAATGTTCTCCGCGACAGTTTCGTCACTTAGATTATATTGGTCAATTCACGACGGATATAAGACATATAAAAGGGTCAGAAAATAGTGTTGCCGATGCGTTATCTCGAATTGAAACGATTTCAAACAGTATCGACCATAAGTCATTGGAGTCAGAACAGAAATGTGATTCAGAATTAAAAGAAATTTTGTCAAAAATAACTTCATTGAAACTTAAAAAAATTAATTTTCCGGAACAAAATGTATTTCTTTTTTGCGATGTTTCAAACGATGTTGTAAGACCGTATGTCCCGAAATCCTTGCGTAACGCTGTTTTCAATTCTCTGCATGGTCTCTCTCATCCAGGTATAAGGGCCACGCAAAATTTAATTAGTAAGCGTTTTGTTTGGCCGTCGATTAATAAAGATACGAGAAATTGGGCACGACAATGTATTGTGTGTCAAAAAAATAAAGTAACGAGACACGTTTCTGCGCCGGTTAATCAATTTAATATTTTAGCCGGGAGATTTGAACACGTGCATATTGATTTAATAACAATGCCAATTTGCAAAGGATTTAAATATTGTTTAACTTGCGTGGACCGTTTTTCTCGCTGGCCGGAAGCGATCCCTTTAGCCGATATGGAGGCCCATACAGTGGCCGAGGCATTCCTCTCTACCTGGATTTCTCGGTTCGGTGTCCCTTTAAGAATAACATCCGATCAAGGTAGACAATTTGAGTCCGAATTATTTAAAGAATTATGCAAATTAATAGGATCTCAACATTTACGCACTACGTCCTACCACCCGCAATCAAATGGTATGGTGGAGAGATTACACAGACAATTGAAAACAGCTATACGATGTCACGAAACAGATAATTGGGTATCTATGTTACCCATTGTATTATTAGGTATACGCACTGCTATTAAAGACGATTTAAAAGCAACTACGGCAGAAATGATTTACGGTACGAACATCCGACTCCCTGCTGAGTTTTTCTTGTCGTCAAAACGAGAAGCAAATTCTGAATTTGGTGAACAATTAAGAAAGCATATCAATAACATTCGACCGAATCCCGTTCCACGACATGGGAAACAAAAGATTTTTGTTTTTAAAGAATTATCAAATTCTTCTTATGTTTTCTTGCGACACGATGCAGTAAAAGCTATTTTGCATCCACCTTATGACGGACCGTATAAAGTTGTGAAACGTGGAGATAAAACATTTGTAATTTGTATAAATGATAAAAATGTTACAGTGTCCATTGATCGGTTAAAACCCGCTTTTATGGTAATAGACGATGATCAAAATATTACAAGTAAGGAAATCCCTATTTCAAATAACAAGTCTGTCCCAAATCAAGAATTTTCTTCTCGTTCAAAAAGAACTGTAAGATTTCCTAATCGTTTTCAAGCAGGTTTCAATTAAAGGTTAACATTACTCGACTAACACGACGTTTATAATCTACGACATATAATGTATGACATATTATGTATAATGCATGACGTATTATGTATCGTGTATGAGGTATGATGAAAAGCGTATGATGAGAACGTAAAATGTACTGTACTTATCTCATTTTTTTTTTTTTAAATATATATATATATATAGTTGACCTTGTATGTATACGTGCTTGTATTTTTCAAATTGTAATGACAATAACATGAACTATAAATTAATTTTTATAATTAACTTATTTTATTATATTTCTCAATAAAGGTATATCGCTATCACTGGTGAGGGGGTACTGTGGCGTACTAAAATGTTTTACCTAAGTAATATATTTTTTAGGGTTACATTTTCAAATAAAAATTCACTATTTGCTATGCGACAAAAAGTTTCTCTTTTATTGCTAGGGCAGATGTTTTTGCACGTTTGGGTCTACGAGTTTTTATTACAGACCCAACGATATCTAAATTGCTTTTCCGAGCGGATTATCGCCCGGGCGGCAATTTACGAATTAGGTATAAGTTTTACTCATTTTAGGAAAATATTTTATATTTTATAAAAACATCGACTAGCCCCCCACCACTAATGTTTAAGAGATTTTTGCCTGTACCCTTCAGGGGACATTGATCATATCCGGGTTGAGTACGGATAGTTCGGCTTGGGTTTTCAAGTGGTACGTACCTCTTCCGAAAACCAGATTGTACAGAGCCTCGAATTTGATACTCATTATTAAATAAATTATTTTATTAATGTTAATATAAAAAGACTACTTTTATTTAATTATCCACACGATACCCACAATTTTTTAAATTATTATTAAAATTTTTAATATTGGCTAATTATTGGTTGCCAATAATTTGCCAATGATGGTTGCCAATCATTGGCATCGGCGTGGACAGCCCATGACTTTACCAATAATGGTCCATTATTGTGTGCCATTATTGGAATTATATTGGCATCCCTGGCTCCCATTATTGGGCCATTAATACGCCAATGGTATTTTTCCCATTGGGATGTCTAAGTGGGTTGTCACAAGTAAGGAAAAATACACGAATCGCTTATATGTAGGCCATTTTTGGAAAGACCAGTATAAATTAATTTTATTATAAATAATAATTAAAATTGTTTATTACTAATTAAACAATAAATTGTTGTTGTTTATTTACTTTTTTTTGAAAAAAACATACAAAAATGCAGTTTTTTCTTAATTTTGCTATTTGCAAATTTCAAAGTTATGAAAAATATTTGTTTAAAAATTGAATTATTCTTTAATTTTTTATATAAATAATTATTTAATATTTCTTATGTTTTTTTCAAGAACTCTCTAAAAAAACAGTTTTTTTCTAATTCTAAAATTTACCAATTTAAAAATTGTGAAACGTAATGTTAAAAAATTGAATTAGTTTTCAATTTTTTAAATCAATAATTATTCTTTTTTATTAAAAAAACACATATAAATTTAATATTCCAAAAGCACTTTTAAAAAAGCAGTTTTTGGAGAATTTTTCAAATTACTTATCTCAATGTTGTTAAAAATAATAACTAAAAAGCAGATTATTCTTCAATTTTTTAAATAAATAATTATTGTTTTTCATATAATTTTTTCAAAAAGTACATATAAAAAAGCAATTGTTTGACAATTCTTTAAATTGCTGTTCTCAATATTGTATAAAAAAGAGATTAAATTTCAAATTGTATTTCAATTTTTCAAATAATTAATTATTGTGTTTCATCTTTTTTTCAAAGGAGAACATATAAAATAGCATGTTTTTTAGAATTTTTAAAATTACTCATCTCAATGATGTACAAAAAGTTAAAAATCCAATTATTTTCAATTTTTTAAATAAATTTTTTTTGTTTTTTTATGTACTTTTTTCAAAAAGCACATATAAAAAAGCAATTTTTTGAGAATTTTTTAAATTACTCATCTCAATGTTGTAAAAAAGGTTGAAAATTCAAACATTTTTCAATTTTTTAAATAAAAAACAATAATTATTTAGTTGAAAAATTGAAAATTAAATTGGTTTTTTGGCCTTTATTTTTTACAAAATTGAGATGAATAATTTAGAAAGCTGTCAAAAAAATGCTTACTTATATGTGCTTTTTGAAAAACGTAAATAAACAACACCAATTTATTGTTTAATTAGTAATAAACAATTTTAATTATTATTTATAATAAAATTCATTTATCCTGGTCTTTCCAAAAATGCCCTACATATAAGCAATTCGTGTATTTTTCCTTACTTGTGACAACCAACTTAAACATTGTTTAAAAAACGTTCTAAGCGCAAAATTTTGAATTTTCCGCACATAACAGACAGAGTCTATGTTATTCTGAACATTTTCCAAAAGGTTTTTTAAAAAAAATATTCAAAATTGTGCATTTCACATACCTGAGAAGTTTGCGTGTTATGCGCTATGATTTGTGACGTCACGAAGGTTCAAATGCTCTGAAACCAAATAATGCAAATTAAAGGCATTATTTGAATCGATTAAAAGATACAAAAATAAAAAAGTTTTGTTATATTCTCAATTAGTAGAGAAATAAGGGAAATGAGCTTCATCAGTAAATTTACCTTTAACTTCAATTTAATCCTGAATTTTTTCTTATTTCAAAGTTGGTTAAAAAATATTTATATTTAGCCCAGTTGAAGTGAGCTTTATATGTTAAATCAATTTAACCACAAAGGGAGCAATAAATAAATTGTATAAATGTTCAGAAAACATTTTTCAACATTCCCCTTTTTTCCACAAATCTTTTAACCTAAATAACTGATTTTTGCAAAGTTAGTTAAAAAATATTAATATTTGACAGAGTTCAAGTGCGCTTTATCTGTTAAATCAATTTAAGCACAAAGGGAGCTGTAAATGAATTAGTATAAATGTTCAGAAAACATTTACCATTATTCCCCTTTTTTCCACAAATTTTATAACGTAAAGAACTGATTTTTGCAAATTTAGTTTAAAAAATATTTATATTTGGCTGAGTTCAATGCGCTTTATCTGTTAAATCAATTTAAACACAAAGGGAGCAGCAAATAAATTTGTATAAATGTTCAGAAAAAATTTTTCATTATTCCCCTTTTTTTCCACAACTTTTTTAACCTAAAGAACTGATTTTTGCAAAGTTAGTTGAAAAATATTAATATTTGGCCGAGTTCAAGTGCGCTTTATCTGTTAAATCAACTTGAACACAAAGGGAACTGAAAATAAAAAAGTGATACATTCTGAAAATATTTTACACTTTTCCCATTTTTCCACTAATTTTTTAACTGACAGAAATGATTTCTGCAAATTTGGTTGAAAAATATTAATATTTGCCGAGTTCAAGTGCGCTTTATCTGTTAAATCAATTTGAACACAAAGGGAGCTGTAAATAAATTAGTATAAATGTTCAGAAAACATTTTTTAACCTTTCCCTTTTTTTCACCAAATTTTTTAACCTAAAGAACTGATTTTTGCAAAGTTAGTTGAAAAATATTAATATTTGGCAGAGTTCAAGTGCGCTTTATCTGTTAAATCAACTTGAACACAAAGGGAACTGAAAATGAAATAGTGATACATTCTGAAAATATTTTACACTTTTCCCATTTTTCCACTAATTTTTTAACTGACAGAAATGATTTCTGCAAATTTGGTTGAAAAATATTAATATTTGCCGAGTTCAAGTGCGCTTTATCTGTTAAATCAATTTGAACACAAAGGGAGCTGTAAATAAATTAGTATAAATGTTCAGAAAACATTTTTTAACCTTTCCCTTTTTTTCACCAAATTTTTTAACCTAAAGAACTGATTTTTGCAAATTTAGTTGAAAAATATTAATATTTGGCAGAGTTCAAGTGCGCTTTATCTGTTAAATCAACTTGAACACAAAGGGAACTGAAAATGAAATAGTGATACATTCTGAAAATATTTTACACTTTTCCCATTTTTCCACTAATTTTTTAACTGACAGAAATGATTTCTGCAAATTTGGTTGAAAAATATTAATATTTGCCGAGTTCAAGTGCGCTTTATCTGTTAAATCAATTTGAACACAAAGGGAGCTGTAAATAAATTAGTATAAATGTTCAGAAAACATTTTTTAACCTTTCCCTTTTTTTCACCAAATTTTTTAACCTAAAGAACTGATTTTTGCAAAGTTAGTTAAAAAATATTAATATTTGGCAGAGTTCAAGTGCGCTTTATCTATTAAATCAATTTAAACACAAAGGGAGCAGTAAATGAATTAGTATAAATGTTCAGAAAACATTTTCCATTATTCCCCTTTTTTTCCAAAAATTTTATAACGTAAAGAACTGATTTTTGCAAAGTTAGTTGAAAAATAGTAATATATCGCCGAGTTCTAGTGCGCTTTATCTGTTAAATCAATTTTAACACAAAGGGAGCTGTAAATAAATTAGTATAAATGTTCAGAAAACATTTTCCATCATTCCCCTTCTTTCCACAAATTTTTTAACCTAAAGAACTGATTTTTGCAAATTTATTAAAAAAATATTAATATTTGGCAGAGTTCAAGTGCGCTTTATCTGTTAAGTCAATTTAAACACAAAGGGAGCAGTAAATGAATTAGTATAAATGTTCAGAAAACATTTACCATTATTCCCCTTTTTTTCTACAAATTTTATAACGTAAAGAACTGATTTTTGCAAAGTTAGTTGAAAAATATTTATATTTACATGAGTTCAAGTGCGCTTTATCTGTTAAATCAATTTAACCACAAAGGGAGCAGTAAATAAATTTGTATAATTCTCATCCCCATTCACCACC